>NC_056593.1:11179073-11479073 GCF_018340385.1 Cyprinus carpio | reverse complement strand
GTAGCATTAAACAGCAGTGAGACATGAACTGCTAAATGCAGTAATGGACTACAGTTAATCTGAGAGTGGGTAAGTTTTTGCCTGTGTTTTGCTAATTGACCATGTGACTGTTAGAAAGCACGACATGCCAACTTTTTGTGTTTGTATGTAAGTATTGCAACTCTGTACAATTTTTTATGTGTTTTGCTGATTGAAATAAATAAATATACTTTATTAAACTTTCACTAGCAAACAGCTATGATACCTATGTTTGCACGTACAATCAAATAGAGTATAGGCTGAAAGGCTATGCATTTACGTTAAGCATAAAAATCAATATATTATTACTCTATAGCAAAGTCTCTGTACAACAAAGCTGAAATGCTTTTTTATTGTCACAAAATGTAATTATCTTATTGATCATAGTGTCACTAAATGTAACTATATTATCACCTACCCTGTTGAAAAAAAAACAGCATATAGGTATAGGTTAGGTATGTTCTGATGCTGAGATGTTGGTGTTATGCTGGTCCTTATAGGTTAGGTATGTTCTGACGCTGGGAAAATTATTATTATTTCTTTTGTAGATTTAACACTTCCCAAGACCTCAACGCTCTGCCTGAAGCTGCCCCAAAACAGGGCAGAGTGCAGGGAAGCCCCATCTGACTTCCTGTGCCAGTGTCAGTGGCCTGCGCCAGTCCTGCCCAGCATGCGTTGCGATTCTTCCAGTGCGCTCTGCCAACTGTCCATCTGCCAGGGCAATGCGACATGTCAGCCCACCGGCGCCCACCCGGGGGAACTAGTTTGTCAGTGTGAGTCTGGTTTGTTGGGGAAAGACTGTCATTCCAGTGCCCAGCTCTGCGCTCAGGGGCTGTGCGGGGACAGTGCCCAATGTCTAGCAGTGCAAGACAGGAACCCGGGGTATGCATGCATCTGTCAAGAGGGTTACACCGGGAGTTCTTGTGAGAAAAAGGTGGACCATTGCTCCCCCAACCCCTGCCGAAACCGTGCCATCTGCCGCAGCAGAAGGGATGGCCCCACCTGCTTCTGCGTGCCGGGATTCCAGGGTAAACTCTGCGAGATCGAGGTGAATGAATGCGTGTCGTGGCCCTGCAGGAACGGAGCCACCTGTCTGGACAAGATCGGGCACTTCATCTGTCTCTGCAGGCCAGGATACACGGGTAAGTGAAGGGAGGGAGGGAGGGTCGGATGCACTGTTGCCATGTGAGACTCACCTGTTAGACCGACATGTGGAATGTCTTGAGTAGTGCCAAATGCAGCCACTGCCATCTAGTGGCTGAATGGTGGTATTGCAGCCTGAAATGCAACCCTGGAGAACATCCTAATATTCTTTATGGAAGCCATGTACATTTGCTTTTAAAACATGCAAAAATCTAGTTTAAATAACTTTTAATACAGAAGTTATCAGTTTAGATAGAAGTTTTAACTTTTTTTTCTTTCCGATGATATAATGAGTAAGAGAGAATGTTAGTTTGCTACCCTAGTAAATGATTTCAGGGTTTGGTTTATTTTTTTAAGCCAATTTCTGTTTAGACAACTAGCTGCTTAAAGATGGTGTGCTATTAAACTTTTTCGTGTGTTTGTGTTTTCAGGAATAAAAAAAAGTACTGTTTTGCACACATTTTATTGTTTATTGTCACCAGATGGAAATTCATATTTAGTTGACTATTAAATAGGCTAGGTGTGATTTACACAAATATTACTGAACATATAAAGAAACAGTTCACCCAAAAAATCTGTCCTATATACTGTGTGTCATTCCAAACCTTATGAAATTTTCTTCTGCTGCGGACACCCAGAAGAAATATTTGGAAGAACGTGGAATCAAGCCGTGGCAGGGTATCCATGACTTCCACAGAATGGTAAAAAAAAAATATTGTCAGTCAATGGTACACCCTTACTGTTAGGGTATTGGTTTATTGACATGCTTCGTAATTATGCATAATTACTGTTAATATAACACGTAACATGTTAATTATTAAACTCAAATATAGCGTTTTAGTTTGGAGAGCAGACTTCCAAAAGAATAAATATTTTACTGAGGTTTTTTGATCTAGGTTTTTGACAAAGGTAGGAGAAATCAGCATTGATTTAATTGAAACATTACTTCCTTTGGTGTCAACAAGCCCGCAGTCTATTTACAACTTGCATGATGTGAAATTTCACAGTTCAGCTTGCTTGAAAAAACACAAGTGAAGGAAAGTTTTGCAAGCATTTAACCCTAAAGACTGACTGGAACCATTTACAAGTCTGTTGTGATCCAGGATGAGGCCTGTTGGCATGTTCTAAGCCATGCAGAGATCTCAACAAAAAGCGGAGGGCAGATCTTGCAACGTCAAACCACTGTCTCTGATTTGCAGTATCAGCTGTGAGGTTCAGATTGATGGAGTGTCAATCACAGCCCTGTCTACGGCGGCAGTTGCCAGGACCACATCAATGGCTTTTCAACCTGCCTAGGCAGGCTTGTCAGGGGAGAGCACTTAAACCAACATCGAGTAATGACAGTAACGACCATGCCAAATGGGGGCTTGTGTGTGGATGAAATAACAGGTACAATACATATTCCCTCCATGTAAGGAATAACATGCGTTTTCAGTTAATCAATTCTACAATACAGTTGTAGGTTCAGCTTACTTTAATTGTTCACTTACTTAATAGTTTATATTGTAAGTTTTAAATATTAGTAATTAAGTATAAACATATCCAATTATTTTGGCGAGGGTTTTAAATACCCTAAATGCAACTTAAACAATATATACTGATACTAGTCCCTCAAACAGAAAGTAGGTAAACAACATACACTCAATTGCTGTGGCCTGAATCATTCTTGTGAAGGTACTTCAAAACGAGTATTCCAAAAACATTGCTTTTGAAATAATCTTTAGGCCGCCTGTGACTGCTCACAAACGAACAATGGTGTTTCACTGTGAGATCCCGCCTCACTCCCTGCTGGTTCAACCCTGCCTAAACGGCGCCCTCTGATGAAAATGGAACTACACCTGCAGTTGCTTGCCAATTCATTCTCATCTTCTGTAAACGTACAGGAAATTAATAGAAATTTTAGATTCAAATTGGACATCTGGATTTTAAAAAAAAAAAAAAAAAAAATGATTGGTGATGTTTTGAAGGTAATCTACAATGTATATGGGAAGAAATCATGGTTAAGGCTTTAAATAATTTAGGCAAATTAGGACCTAAACTTCTAGGCTGTCTTCTTATCAGTGTACCAGGGTTTGCGGGTCTTAACTGTGAGACCGACATGATGATTGATAGCTCCCTTTGAATGATGGGCACTTGTATTGAGCTCTCTTGGAAGACACATGGCACTGAGATCTCGACAAAATGCTTCTGGCTTCATCTGCAAAAAGTGTCCACCAGGGTTTTCAGGTATCTGCAAACCACAGCCCCATTAATATTTTTTACAAAACCACTGTATTTACCAAATATGAAATGTTTTAAAGGGGTCAGATGACGTTTCTAAAAAGAACATTTGGTGTATTTGGTAATGCAAATGTGTTATTTATGTATTGTATTTGTTTATTTGATGTCTTGGATGTGGTTTAATCAAAAACCCTGCGTCCTACTGGTTTCTCTCAGAAATGCATCGTATTGAGCTTCACGTTTTCAAGATGAGTGGTGCTTCTGGCAGCTATCCCGTCTTGGTGATTGGCCAAGGCCTCCAGCGTGTTACGGAAATGTTATGAACATAACATACTGTGATGCATGTACCAGTGCAACCAGACAAAACCAATCAATCCATTATAACCGAGGCATTGTAGTCACAGTGGGAAATAAACTGATTATAATGACTTTATACTGTGCCTGTTACGTGTTGCGATGCATACGCGCCAAACATAAAATAATGTTTGGCTCAGAAGAAACGAACTAAAACAAGCAATACTTACATCAATACGCACGTTTGAATTCATTGGCCAATTCATGAAAACCTACTTACAGACTGTGGAGTCAGAAGAGTAAGACTCTCCTTGCAAAGCTGGAAATTTCCAACTTTATAGAAACAGACTTTATTGGAGATGGCATGTAATCTTCTCTCCCAATCAGGAAACAGTCCTACGTAAAATGCGCTGCACCTATCTGAAATTTGGGTTGAATAAACCAGGTGTGTAAATACTTTAAACACTGACTTTCTAGTGTCGCTTTCAGAAGAAAGTACTTTCACAACGAAAACACCACCGAATTAAGCCAGACTATTTTTTTTTGTCGGGGCCCGGGCAAAAAGTAGGCTAATTAAATGAGAGTCCAGTAGACTTAAAGCATTTCTGTGAGAGTGACCTCAATCACGGAATTCAAAAATGAATACTCTATACTATTGTAAATAAATAATTAAACATAACCTATATACATCAAACACAAAACCCCGAGTACATAGTGAACCTCTATTCATTAGAACGTGGAAATATTTTGTAGCTGACCCGCTGTGACTCGCTCGAATAGACGAAATCTAACATTTGACTGGTGTAGGCCCACTGTGATGATCCCGCCTCCTCCCATAGGCTAAAAGAAAAGAACCGAACCGTCTCAACCCTGCCTCTTTTTTAAAAACGTGTCCCCTGCTTGAATAAACGGTTCATGCATAAAAATGCCTGACTATACTTTATTTGCGGGGTAATTTTGCTGTGCCAGGTGACAAAATAATCATAATTATGCTAATAGCAAATAGAAGCTCACTTGTGTAAACCAAATTAAGAATGTTGTAAAATGAATTATGAAGATACAATTAAAAACAAAATTTTATGGCCTAGAATGAAACCCAGTGCGTGACTTCTGTAATTATATTAAAAAAAATTTACCAATAAAAAATGTGAGGGACTATGCACTGTTTGTATGTCCTTTACACCATGACATCGTAATGGCCTGAGAAATACTTAACTTGGTGTAAACTGAAACGGGGCCTGACATGCGAATTCACCGAATGAACCGGTGTACGACTTTCGTACTTGAATACTGTGGTGGCCTCTCCCCCCCTGTCAGTGCCAGAATTATTCAAGGTCTGGTAACGTTGTGTTACACAGCAACATTTACCGTCTAAGTGTGTGTGTGTTAAGACAAAATTCAAGAAATTATGCAAAAACACAAATTTAAATTCCCTTGTGTGACTGAAAAGCAGTCCCTGTGTGAATGAAGGCACTTGCATTGAGCTCTCTTGGAAACTGCTTTATGGCACAGTGTCCCTGCTTCATCAATTTTCAGGTGTGCTTCTGTGTGATATGCTAGCCGATCCAGAGTCCAGTTTGCATACTTTTTCTACACCCTGTGCCAGGAAATTGGTGTCAAATATATGGCTATTTAATCCTATGTCCCCAAATCAGACGGTTTTGAAATAAATAATTTAAATAAGAAAGGGTTAAAAATCCAGTACTGTCTCAAGTAGATCAACAGTTCACTGTAAAGGCTCTAAAATCTTTAAAAATTAATAACCGATGGACAGCTGAGTCAGAGAATCAATAAATCCTAACTGTTTTTAATGCCTGGTTAAATACTGGGCAAAATATTGCCTATAATGAGCATATGATAAGCAACATCAGGTTGTTGCGACTATACATCAGAACTGTCTTGGATTTCTATCCAGTTTGCATAATCGAAACCAAATCTTGCATTATACAACACATCTTTCAGCATACATTCACTCTAATGGTTTCCCAGACTAAACAACTAAACATACAACTGCATTATGATTTTAAATTTTTAGATTATACAGAAGTGTCTGTCTCTCTGAACATCAGGTTACCAGCTCAGGACATGACTCAGAGGCGGAGGCTATAATTGGGCTTCGCATTGTAAGATGCTTAGGTTGCATTAAGCTAATCCCCCGGGAGCTGGCTTTGATGGGGGCCTAGTGTTGCAGTCTACAGTTTTTCTTGAAGGAAGGAATGCACACTGATGGCTGTCTTTTAAGATGGCCTTTGCTATAGATGGACCCATCAAAAAGCAGTGTGACTGAACAGATGTGTGGCAGCTGAATGGTAGACTTCTAATGCCATGGAAGCTTTAGTTTGGATTTGGAGTGTACTGTTGCTCATGTCAGGTACATTTTCAATTTTTGTTAAGATTTCAGATCTTTTTTTAATTGCATTTTGGTTGTATTGATCATTCTCAGTGTGAATTCAGTTAAGTTGTGTTGGAGGAAAATTAAAAACCAAGGCTAGTGAAAATTTCTGTTTAACATACTATGAACTTGCAGTGACTTAAGGGCCTCAGTGTAGCTTTTTTTTTCACAGCATTATTCACAGCTCCTTAATGTTTTATCCATGCATTTTAAACTTATTCAGTAACTAAATTCTCATTCAGTGAAAATTGTAATGATAATAAGAAAACTCAGTTGGCAGTTATACAGGCATGAAGTTGTTATGCAACTAGCTTTGCATATTTGTAGTCCTGAGGGATTATTGACTAAAACGTGCACATGTTATCCCTGGCATGAGCTACTCTTTAGTTACAGACACCAAATTGGCCCAAATTTAGCAAATAGTTTGAAGGATAAACTCTTATAAAAACAATAAGAACTTGCAGTGAGAAAAGTTCATTCTTGGGTTTGTTAAATGTTTATTTGTAAGGAACTTAATTCCACTCTGGGCTTTCCCTTTTAGGTGCCTTGTGCGAGCAAAATATTACTGCTTGCACCACCAACCCGTGTCATAACAGAGCCACATGTGAGGACTTCCTGAGCAGCTACAAGTGCATCTGCCTGTCTGAAAGCCAAGATGGAGTTCTCTATGGTGGACGCAACTGTAGTGAGCCCCTGGTGGGTTGCGAGGGCCACGAGTGCCAGAACGGGGCGGCCTGCATGCCCTTCCTGAGCCAAGGTGTACATGGCTACAGTTGCATCTGTCAGCCGGGCTACACCGGCTCTTACTGCCAGACACCCACCGTATTCTCCTTTGAGACAATTGGAGGATTCCTGCACCTGCAGACCCCGCTGCTGGGTGCGGAAACATACTTTAATATCACGCTAAGTTTTCGCACAGTACTGAAGAACACAGTGCTCTTTCAGAGGGGCAGCGAAGGGGTCACTCTCAGCCTGGAGTTGCAGGAGACACACCTGCTTCTTGATCTTAGGAGTGACCCTCAGCCAGACTCAACCAGCTGGACTCTGACACTGCCTAAGGATGTATCTGATGGCGAATGGCACACGGTAGAGGCCGTGCTTGGAGAGGGTACCCTGCTGCTACAACTACTGGAGCCATGCCAGGATGGAGGTAACTGTGGTGCAACAGCCCAAGTGGAGACCGGTGCCCTTGAGCTGGAGTCAGCCCTGCAAAGCACCTTTGTTGGAGGATCGAATGAGGGAGGGGGCTCTGGCTCATTCATTGGCTGCATGAGGGACTTGTTTGTGGACTCGCAGCTGATGGTACCGGAGGACTGGTTGAGCAGCTCAGTGGTAAATGTCCTGCAAGGCTGTAGCCATCATGACAGATGCCTTTCTGGTCCATGCGAGAACCATGGAAAGTGTGTTAACCTTTGGCAAGGTTACCAGTGCTCTTGTCTGCGACCGTATGTGGGACAAAACTGTGCTGAGGGTAAGAACACCAGGGACTGACCTCCCATAAACCATGTCTACACTGGAAATATCCACTGTGGTGCTGTTTTTTTTTACTCTGTATATGTGCAGATGTAGACATGTTCATAGCCTAGCAATAAATGTAAAAGATCACAGGATAAACCTTGGGAGATGCTTTATGTTTCCTCTATGTGTCCAAGTTGCAATAGAAAAACTAGAATAGTTCTAGAAACTCTTTAAGAGTTGTATGTCTTCTCTTTCTCATACAGAGTACATTACTGCTAGATTTGGCCAGGAAGACTCTGCAAGCTATGCTGTCTTCACCATCACCGACCAACTGGAATCAGACGCACTTTATCTGTCCATGTTCTTGCGTACACGAAAGGAGTCTGGTCTTTTGGTACTGCTTGCCAACAACACCACTGAGTACTTGCAGATGTGGCTGGAAAAGGGAAAACTCTTGGTACAAGTCAACAACTTGACGACTTTAATGGGTAAAAGTGTGGTTAATGATGGTGAGATCCATTTTGTCGGCATCACCATTAAGGAGGGGATGATGACTCTGCAGGAGTCAGATCATGAATTCGGAGCAACGCATGTTCTACCTGTTTCCGTTCAGTTTGAGGATGTGGTCTATGTTGGCGGACTGCTTGATGGGCAAGAGACATCTGCCTTCGGTGGTTATTTTAAAGGGTGCTTACAAGACTTGCAGCTCAATGGGAGGAAGCTAGAATTTTTCCCACTTGATGCTTCTGTGATGTCATACAGACCTGACCGCATGGTTGACGTTACCGCAGGCTGCACCAGTGATGACTCTTGCTCTGTAAGTTACAATGTTTCGTGAGGCCTCAAGTGTCATGAGCTCTAAACTGCAACAGGTCAATGATTAGGTTACACCAGATCTGGCAGATATATGGACAAACCCCACTTATCCTCTTTGGCCTAGATGAATGTTTACATTCATGACTTTGGTCATGTTTATCAAGAAACTTATCCAAAACACTGGCCAGATTCAATATATTAATTTTTTTATCTGATTTGATTCAATAATCCAATAAACGATTAATCAGTTAATGTAAGTCCCTGAGTATTTATGCTGCTATTCATCACTGTATAATTGATCATGTATAAAATGGTGTGGTGATTGCAGGAATACTATCATATGATAGTAGTTATAAACATATTGTTCCCTGACATAGATTTAATGTAGTTAGCTGCCTTTTATTAGCAACTAGCCGTGTAGCTAACTACAGCGTAGCTTGACAAGGGTGGCTTGACAGTAGTTTTACCCAGTGGAGAAAAGCTTTCCAAGCTACAAGCTATTCCTAATTCCAAACACTTGATCTTACTACTTCTAAACCATTCTTATCTTTTATAATAATACATTTTTTTTTTTTTTAATTGACAGTTTTGTATGTGTCATTTTTGTCTTTCCATTCCAGAAAAATCCTTGCCAGAATGGTGGCATGTGCTTCTCTCTATGGGACGACTTCACATGCAACTGCCCTCCTAGCACAGCAGGGCAGCACTGTGAGGAGGTGAGATGGTGTGAACTCACCCCCTGTCCACCACAAGCAACATGTCGGACCCTCAACCAGGGCTATGAATGTGAGTATTTTAGAACATCTGACCTCAGGAGTAAAAAACACAGCAGTCAAAAATCATGAAATATTGGTTTGAATACTAAGTCAAAATGAATGATTACAGAATTAAAATAAAATGAAATATTTTGGATTAATACCCTTCCAGATTTAAGTTGCAGACTAGGCTCAGGAAACAGATTTGCTGAGAGCATCTAGCAGACTTCTTCTTAATCAGAAGTCTTAATTCTCTAAATTTTATGTAAACTATGTCTGCCTTTATTTTTCATAGGCATTTCAAATGTGACTTTTCCAGACAACACCACTCTTGTATACCATGGGAATGGGCTAATCTCCCGCCACCTGACTAGCATCGTTTTCAGTATCCGAACACGTAAACACAATGCGGCAGTGTTACATGCAGAGAGTGAGTCCGACTTTGTTACGGTATCCATTCAAGATGGCTTTCTGTTGCTAGAACTTCTAAGTGGACCTTTTTCCTCATCATCTTTGTCACCGGTAACCCTGCGCAGCCCAAGACCAGTGGCCGATGGAGAGTGGCATGCAGTAGAGCTGTTAATGGCCAGTCCCTGGGCTAACAGCTCCCAGTGGATCATGGTCCCTCTTGATGAAAAGGACCAGCCTACTATATCTGATTCCATGACCGGAAATCTAGACTTCCTCCGAGAAGGTGTCGATATCCTTCTAGGAGGACTTGGCCTAGAGTCTGGATGGAATCTGATTGGTTGTCTGAGTAATGTTGAAATTGGTGGTATTGTGCTTCCATATTATGATCCTGCCGAGGTGAGATTCCCACGTACACAGGAAGAGAAGTTCAATAAGATATCGGAGGAACCTGTCCAAACTGGCTGTGTTGGTGAGGTGATGTGTGAACCCAACCCCTGCTTGCATGAGGGAATCTGTGACGATCACTTCAACCTTTTCCAATGCTTCTGTCTACCTGGCTGGGGCGGTGATCGCTGCGAGCTGAATATAAACACCTGCGCCTCCAACCCCTGTCAACACGGATACTGCAGTGTGCAGGACCTTTCTTACAGCTGCACATGTGAGAGTGGCTACACCGGCACCAACTGTGAGGTTAAAGTGGACTTATGTGCCGGTCACAAGTGTGCTAACGGCGGGACCTGCTTGCATGGCTTCAACAGCTATTCCTGCCTCTGTCCTGACAGGTTTACTGGGCCATATTGCAAGTGAGTCTGTTTTAATGTTTGTCATGCAGTTGACTAGTTGACTTGTTCATTACTACTATTGGTGATACTTGGGTTTTTGAGCAAACCCCTAACTCAGGGTTCCTCAAATCTGGCCTGGAAGGGCATTGGCCTGCAGTTTAGCTCAAATCCCAATAAAACTACCTGTAATTTTGGAAGGCATTCATTAGCTTGCTCAGATGTCTTTAATTAAGCTTGGAGCTAAACATGGGTAGTGACCCTCCAGTGCCAGATTTATGGAATCCTGTCCTATTCCTAAGTATTAAACATTGGCTTGTAACTGCTTCCATCGTTCCCCTGTTGTGATACAAACATGAGTGATCCCTCAAATCATGTGGTTGAAAAAAAGTGTGCAGTTGCTTCTCAAAGCACCTGGACTTGGCAGGTGGGCAATTAAACAGGTTAAAAAATGTCATAGGCTTACCCTAAAAGAGGAACCCGAGGCATATCTCGGGACCAAAAATGAGGTTGCGCTCTTCTGACTTTGCCTAGTAAGGTTCCACTGAATTTTGTGAGGAAAGCACTGCTTCTTTCAAAATTCTTTAGCAGATTTTGTGGAGGCTATGTGCATACAAAGACCTGATTTAAGGCTTTTACACCAAGGCAATTCATACGTCTGTAAGGAATAGTGTTCGTCCCTTCTGCAAAACATTGAACCAAGTCAAGAAGAGACTTGCCTTAGATATGAAATTAACCTGGTGTTAAAAAGCCATAGCTCAAGAAGCTACTCCGCTTTTCAAAGGAAAAAGAATGCAAAACAGAAATTTAGACTTTGTACATGGAAACAGGCCACAAACCTCACACAATGATTCCCATCAAAGAAAGAAAGCAACCTGAATCAATCAAGACCCCTAAGAGACTGATTTGTTATGAAGGTAATGCAAAACATATAATTGCTTTTATGGTGTTGTTTATGCTAGCTTGACTGCAGAGACGTGTCTGCTGCCATACGTGTCATTTGAAAGCAGTAATGGTAATAATAGACTCTGTTGAGAGTGGCCATCCTCCAGTGGTTGCTGTAGGCCTTCAGGGTGGCATCTAAGGCAAGTCTGCAGCCATTTATCTCATAAACATGTTTTGTTGGCAGACTGCTTCATAGCACTCCTTACTCTGTTTGCCTTGCAGGCAGCCGGGAGACATAATAGATCTATCTTTTCCCCACTGCAGAGTTAGAGAGATCTTTGGTGTAAAGTTTTGCTGCTTAAAAAAAGAATGACGCTTGCTGTTTGTTTGTCTCTTTCCTGTTCCCTTTGTCTCACAACAGCACTCAGACTGAAGAGGTTCCGTGGTATGTAGTTGTCAGGAGCGTGTAAGTGCCATTTTACTATTGATTTGTTTTTAGATTTATCTTCTTTTTTTATATTTCCTCCTTATTTTCTTCCTTCATTTCTTCTTCTCTTCCTTCCTTGTAATTTCTTTTTTTTTTACTATCGATCCCCATTTTCTTGCCATCCTTGCTTTCCTCATTTAATTCCTTCCTACAAATTTCATCCCCCCTTTTCCTTCCTACTTCCTATAATTTCTTTTTAGTCTCTCTACCTCTTCTTTCTTGCCTTTATTATTCCTTCCCTTCTTATTACTTTCCTTCTCGCTATCCCTTGTTTTTGTACCTTTCTCTCAAATTATTTTTCTTTCTTTCTCTTTCTTTTTTCTCTTTCTTTTTTCTTTCTTTCTCTCCCTTGCTATCCTTTACTTTTTCTCCATATTTCTCTTTACTTTTCTTCCTACTTTCCTTACTTCCTTTTCTTTCTCTTTATTTCTTTCTCTTTCTTTCTTTCTTCCTTGTTATCCTTTACTTTCTCTTCATATCTTTTTCCTTTTTTTCTTTCTTTCTTTATTTCTCTCTCCCTTGCTATCCTTTACTTTTTCTCCATATCTTTTTCGTTACTTTTTTCCTTCCTGCTCTTTCTTCTTTCTTATCCTTTACTTTTTCTCCATATCTTTTTTTTTATTTTTTTTTTTTTTGTTTCCTTTTTTTCCTTGTTACTTTTTTCCTTCCTGCTTCCTTCCTTTCTTTCTTCCTTGTTATCCTTTGTGTTCTCTTCATATCTTTTTCATTTTTCTTACTTTTTTTACTTCCTACTTTCTTTCTCTTTCTTTCTTTCTCCCTTGCTATCCTTTACTTTTTCTTTCTTTCTCCCTTGCTATCCTTTACTTTTTCTCCATAACTTTCTTTCTTTGCTTTTCTTCCTTACTGCTTCCTTCCTTCCTTCCTTTACTTTTTTTCCTTCTTTTTTCTTTCTTTGCTTTTCTTCTCATTTTTATTTCCTTTACTTTTGGGTTCTTCATATCTTTTCCTAACTTTTTTTCCTTTTTCTTTCTTTCTTTCTTTCTTTCTTTCTTTCTTTCTTTCTTTCTCTCTTTTTTCTTTTTTTTTTTTTTTTTTTTGTTTTTTTTTTCCTTTTTGTTTTTCTCCATATCTTTTTTTCTGTTCTTTCTTCTTGTTATCCTTTGTGTTCTCTTCATATCTTTTTCATTTTTCTTACTTTGTTATCCTTTGTGTTCTCTTCATATCTTTTTCATTTTTCTTACTTCTTTCTTACTTTTCTGTTTCTTTCTTTCTTTCTTTCTTTCTTATATCTTTTTCGGTTCGTTCCTTTCTCTTTCACTGCATATCCTTCCTTTCTTTTACCTTGTTACTGCTTTACCTCCTTCTTTCTTTACTTGCTTTTTTCTCTTTTTTTCTGTTTTTTCTTTCTTCTTTCCTTCCTTCCTTTCCTTTCTTTCTATCCTTACATTTTATCCTTTACTTTCAGTTCTCCTCTTCTTTCCTTTCTTTCTATATCTTTTCCTTTCTTTCTACCTTGCTATCCTTTACTTTCTCTTCATATATTTTTCTTCTTTCTCTTTCTTTCTTTCTTTCTTTCTTTCTTTCTTTCTTTCTTTCTTTCTTCTCCTAGAATCCTTTATTTCACAATTTTATTTGTATTTCCTTTCTTAAAACTCATATATCATATCTTTGTCCATACAGAATAACAATAGCGGAGTCTTTATATGTGAATCCCCATATAAGGCGACAGTTTATTGTATTCTTTTGTCTTGTGGTCAGTGGTCCATTCACATGCTAATGTCATTATTCTAATAGTGAGCTAATCCTCTTTTGTGCAGGACAAAGCAGAGGTGGGTGGGGGGTAGTAGGTAGAGTCCCTTACATGGCTCTCAAGAGGAGAGGATGGATTCTTCATCATCTGTTATGTTTCTTTCTGTTCCCTTATTCTCCCCAGACTGCCCAAGCTCCCGGTGTCCATCTGTGGTGATGAACAGCAGAACTACACTTGTTTCAATGGGGGGAACTGTTCTGACACCAACATGATGTGTGACTGCCTCCCTGGGTTTTCGGGTCACTGGTGATTATTCCTCATCTTTCTTTGTTCACATGATCTCATATGTATATGTTAATGAATTTCAGGGTAGAAATTATGCCATGCTATTAACCAGTTTTAGAATGCATGGAATATTCATATACAGAACCAAATATTAATAACACCAATTACCGAAATATTTAAGTTTATGTTAAGTAATAATACGGTTTGTTTTCGCTATACATTTGTCACGTAGGTGCGAACTAGATCTTGATGAATGTAGATCCAACCCTTGCTTGAATGGCGGCTACTGCCAGAACATGGTCAACAAGTTCCAGTGTATCTGTGAAATGACCTTCGCCGGCGAGACCTGTGAAGTCGATGTAAGCGACATTTACTTTTACATGGCAGCTTTATTTTGGCAAAACCTCTTCCAGTTTCTCTCCTACCTCATTCTTCGCTTAGACGATGAACCTGAGGTAGACTGGGGTGACAATGAGTAAACAGGTCTTTGGTGAAAGCTACAGTAGGAAAAGGGCTGATGTAATTGTTTTCTACACAGGTTTAATAAGCTGGAATGGTAGATAATTGAAATTAATATATATTTAAATGTAATTCAAGTATTTATCAAGTAAGTAAATGTATTTGTAAACATGAATTTGTTAATTTGTTAGTTTGGGAAAAACAATGTGCAAGGGCTCCGTTATTTACTGGATCAGGCCAGATGACGTATCAGTGAAACCGCTTCGTGCCTTAAGATGACACGGTTTCATAAACAACACTGTCTCTAATCCAAAAATTCCTTTTTACTGTACTTTATGCAGTCCAAGTGAGAATCATAGACTGATTTCAGGGAAAATCATTTTGAAAATACTTTTGTGTGCTTTGTGTTTTTAAGTTTAGCATTATATAGAATTTGTACATAATAATTAATATAACATGAATAATACTTCTAATAATGATTATAAAACCAGGGTTGGGATTTAATTAGTATGATTTGAAGGAATTTTTATAAAACCAGGGTTGGGATTGCAAACAAATGTTTTATTAGTTCAGCATTTTTGCAATAAAAATAAACCGATTCGATAACTATTGAAAGAATCCTCAGAAATAAAGTGTTCTGTCAACACATAAAAACCAAAGTTAATTTATAATATATAATGACTTTAGTTTCATTTTAAAAAGCATTATCATGCATTTCTTAAAGGAATACAACCTAAAAATGACTTTTAGCGTAGAACACACATTTCTGTTTAGGGAAGAATAACATTTAAGGTTTCATTTCATCTCATTTCTATGGTATTTTAAATTCGTAATTTCCTTTCAATTTTCAGAACTGATTTATATTCAGCAATACTCATACTCATCACTCTTTTGTATCTTAAAATCATAAAATCAATATATTTTAAACCATAAATATGTACGTTTCAGTAGTTTATAGTGTTATGTGTTCATCTGTCTGTTGATCTCTGTTAGCGTTCATGACCAGATTGTGTACATTGTCTCTCACATCCTGTCTTTAGATGACTGTCTTCAAATAAAGCATTTCTCTCCATCCCATCCATCATCATTCTGTTGTCTGTCCTTTGTCGGTTTTGTTTAGCTGTCTGTCTACTTGTCATTACACATCCAGAGACTGTGCCAGTGGCACATCATGCAGGTTTTGATAGACAGAGCCACTGAACTAGGGGCAGCAGACACATCAAAGATGCAGCGGCACTGTAAAACCTATGGCAGGTGTGTTGACTCAGCAGCTTTTGTGTAATCCTGACACCATAGGATGTTGAGACCATGAAAAAGTGTGTACTGTGCAAGTTTGAAACAAGTTGGAGATTTTTTCCAGATGCAACTTACAGTATCAGTTGCTCTGACAGCTTTACTCAGAGTTAAGGGTACATTGGATACACTGGTGATTGCAGGGGAATCAAATCGATTTAGTTTACAGTTCACACCTACATGGAATTAGACACTACTATTAATAGTGGAGTTCTTTAACAACATATTTTGGCTACATCCACCCTCCTAGTTTTACAAAAGTATCTTTTTATTCAGTAATTAAAATGCAATTTATATAGTCTCTTCTATTAATCTAATAGTGGTCTTGAGAAGTAAAACAGCTCATTAAGAAGTTGAAATTCATGGGAAAAAAAAGTCAATTAATTAAAGTTTAACTTTTCAGCTTGTTATATAAATTGCAAAACCCTATGACGATGTATGATTATCATGATTTCAAAAATAATGATATTTATAAAATATATATTAATGCTTAAAGTATGTTTGAAAACTTATTGGGAAATGAATAAGACCTTTAAAAAGGCATGCATTTCAAGTCCGATTTTAAAAGGTTTTTTTCTTGGCAAATATTTAAATGATTGAGTTGAATAAATAATTTCACAAAGTTTAAGGTTACTGTGATTGAACTGAAGATGTCCTACTGTCTCCTCAAGATGTCCTTATATTCATCTTGCGATCAGTGTGCAGGTTAAAGATAGCCACGTTCCACTCTTTAAATCCTTTCTAACAGGATAGATGCTGGTGAGAGGATCTCATCTCATGCTAAGACACGCTACAGTGTCGCTCTCTGAGCTTTGCTGTTTTCTGACTCATTAAATCATAATAAGACTTTTGTGGCTTTTCGTTCACCTCTGTTAGTTTTGAAGATATCTATTTGCTAGTGTACTCATATAAAAGTACTTTTAACAGACAAACACATTTAAAATTTAGTCCCTCGTTTTCAGGAAAAAGGACTAATAATATTATTGACTTATACTATACCAAAAAAATTTTTATCCAGTCACATGCTCTCTAGAATATGACTTGGTTATGTCCTTTCCAAACTTTTCATAAGAAGACAAAGTAAGCATATTGCTGCAAAATAAACTGCCTGCGCAGGTAGCCATACTTACATACATAAATTAGTGAATCGTTTTATTGAACCGGTGCAACCATTCAAAGAAACCGATTCACTAAAATGAATCAGACTTAGCGATTCTCTTAATGAAAAGGTTGGTTTGCTTGGCTGTAAACCTGTGTGTGCAATATTACTAAAATAGTGGAAAATAACACCAATGCTTCTTTAAAAAAAAAAATAAATAAATAAAAAAAAAACATTTCAGTCTTTCTACTTAAAGTTTCACTTTTATTTCACGTCTAATTCACATTTAATTATTTGTCCCTGTAGTCAAGTATTAGCCACAAACCGATTCCCAAGATAAATTTATCTAGGTTAACTATCCTGTGATTATAAATTATTTAAAATATTTCAGTTGTATTACTAATGCAATACATTTAAAAACATAAAAATAGATATTTTATGCAGAGTCAATGCGACGGGGAAGCAAGCGCAGCTCTTGAGGGGCTAGTGTTTTTGACTGCTGAAGTATAAATGTGTCTCAGTGTGAGGATTCTGTGGTTCTGCTCCACGTTTGCAGAGAAAGTTTGTGTCTTCAGAGTGACAGAATAGTGCTTGGCCAGCAGAAAGGCGCAGCGGCGTTCTGTGTGAAATGCAACTCAGCAGTGCATCGCTGCAGGTCTGAGAAACGAGGGGGAAATATATTGGGAGAAGCTTATCGCAGTGACAGGGTCGTTTGTCTGCTGGAATGTCTGGCTGTCTCTTTCTTTCCCGCTTTCTCTCACACACATAAAACATCGCCTTCAGAGCAGGTGATGAGCTCAGCTCAGAGTTTCTGTGGCCGTGAGCTTCTCGCCTGTCTCTCCTGTCAAACAGCTGGAGCAGAGTGTGGGCTGGTAGATGATCTATTTTGATCGGACGATATCGTCACTTTACTCTGCGTCTAAAGTGTGTGAGACAGCAGCTTGGTGGGCTATACTGATTCTTGAATCTTGGCACTGTACACTTATTTTTGTAGGACTAAAGATAAACACCGTTTATATAATTTTATAAAATAATCCTCATCATATGATGATAAAAGCTCAGTTGATACATTGTTAGCCCCCTTAGAAAAACCCGTAGGTGGGCCTACCACAGGTGGACTGTTATATAGTTTGTTTGAACTCTAAATAGACGTTAGTTTAATCAAACTCAAACGATATGGTGTCAAAAACAGTGATCTCATCAGAAACAACAACAAGTGATTCATTGCGGATAAGTTAGTCATCCCAGATTTTTATCAAAAGTGCTGATTGATGTCAGAACAAAAGAATACTTAGTTGATCGCTCATTATCTTGTTGACAATATACCCTTACTCTCCTTTGATTGCTTTAGTGCAATATTCAGGACACAATCAGGAACTAAACACGCAAGTTAGTTAATGACTTTATTCAGTCAACTAGATTTGCTCAGAACCCTGATTGCTTGTCGGGAAAACGCCAAAAAACGATGAGTTGCTTCCATGCAAATAATTAAATTCAACTGATCTGTTCAAAGATTCACTCACTTTTTTAACAGTGACTGATTCAGGAGCAAAACCAAACAGTGAGTAGTTCACTCATTTCAATCAACTGATTCGCTTAAAAATGCTGTTTTCAGGGAACGAAACAAGTGACTAATTTTTAATCTAATTTTGAGTATTGAATCATTCAGGTCAACTGATCTTATAAAAAAAAAAAAAAAAATAACCTGATTCAATCAGGAAACTAAATGAGTGAGTCAAACAACATTTCACATATTTAAGAAAGTATGAGCCACGTGAATAATTCAGGCAGACAGATTTTATTCAAAAAATAGGCTAAAAAAAATAGCTGTATAGGCTAAAAAGTAGAATGTTTTTGTTAGTAAAACGGCTTAAATCCAAGCGGCAAGTTTGACTGAGGTGAAAATGTCTAGAGTTGGCAGAAGTATGGAGCGGTAGGGGGGCAGAATGATGGATGTTATGTTAGGAGCAGATGCCTGTGCCAATCACGTCATGAACAGAGTAGCTCACTTTATCTATATATTTCCACGCCGCTGACATAGACTGATCCAAGAGAATCTCAATGATTGTTATATGGAACGTATTTTATACGACTTTATTACATTGCCAACGCAATCAATTTAGTGTATAAATTGCAATACCATACGTCTGCTCTTTATTTTATTTAAAATATGACTGTCCTCATCGCTGACTCCACCCCGTCTTCCTTTCCTCCAGCTGAGTGCAGAGAACGTGTCGTCTGACCTGTTGCTGTCCATCAGCCTGGTGTCTGTGGCTCTGTTTGTTGGTGTCTTTTTTGGTGTGGGCCACAGGTGGGCTTTAGTCATTCACGGCTGAAGCCGACGGGCCACACGGAAGTGCACCCTGAGCAGTCCCAGTTGACAGGAGAAGGTAAAGGTTCAAGAGTGGAGATGTGGAACATTGTGCAACCTCCACCAATGGAGAGACTCATCTGAGCTAATCAACCAACAATCAGCCAATCACTGTTGTTATTCGCATGCATGCTATGTTTTACAATAACGATGGACTCAGCCCATTTTCATTCCACCTATGAGCATTAAGTGGCAGCTATGTGGGTCTGGCTAGATATACTTGTTTAAAATGAATCCTTTTGGTTGGCCAATCCTCCCATTTTATGTAAACATTGTTGATGAACACCTATTATTGGTACTATACACCAAACATCGCGACATACTTTTAGGATTCCCTTGATGGTAAATTGGTAAAGCGCCTTCTTAATTAACAGGTGCCGTCAAGACAATGCTGCTCAACATCACAGCTATCAGAAATATTTAATATCTGGTCAGACTTAGCAAGTCATATTGGCCCTGGGGCCACAAAACCAGTCTGAAGGGCGCTGAGGTATCTTTTTTTGAGGCAATAAGCCAAAAAAACATTGTATAGGTCAAAAATTACCGGAATTTTCTTTTATTCCAAACAATCATTAGGTATATTGATTAAAGAGCCATGTTCCAAAGATAAGTTGTTAAATTCCTACCATCATAATCAAAACTAAATTTTTAATTAGTAATATACAATGGTTACGAATTCATTTGGACAAATTCAAAGGCGATTTTCCGCAGTATTTGAGATTTTTTTTTTCACCCTCAGATTCCAGATTTTTTCAAATATGTGTATCATCGTCCGTCCAATATTATCCAATCCGAATAAACCATCCATCATTGGAAAGCTTTTTTATTTGACAAAATTGCCACTTCAGACGGGTTTGTTGGGTCCAAGGTCACATATATTTATTTTTTCATGCTGCCAATGAACTATAAAAGTGACCATGCTGGAGAAGAGAAAAAAAAAATCCTATTCCTGTACATCTAGTTTTACTGTGTCGCATGTAAATGTTTTCCTAAGTGTGTAAAAGTCCAGATTGTTTTCTCAAATGTTGTCCCTTTAGTTGCAGTAATAAAATATATATTTTGTATTTTATTTCATCAACTGATAGCATGAACCACAAACACGTGAATTTGTTATAATTTAATGCTGTTGTTCTGTAAAGAAATTGATGTGTGGTCGATATAAAACAATAGTTTTACTGATCACCTGTTTTCCCTATCTATTTTTACAAAAGATTTATACTTTAAGCTTATGGTTGAGTGATTTTAATAAATGACATAAATCCCATCCAACCCCCTCGCTTAGTGGTCAACGAATCAAACCCGAGGTGTGTTGTTAGACATATAATTTATTTCAGTTTACAGTGCATACAGTGGTACCAGCAGTACCTGTAATAACACATCAGACTGACCTAATTTGTACTTGAAAACGATTTAACTGCACTGAGAGCATGCGGTGGAGTTCATCCAGCTTCATTCACTCAAAAGCACTTCAACCACCACAAACTAAACCGATCGCATGGAGAGTCCACATGCACCTACCAGCAAACATTCAAGAAAATGAAGCATGATTTGTGTCTTTTATCATATTGAATTAAATCATCTGTACAGACTTTTTATGTAACAAAATATGTTGAATTGTGTTGAACATTCAGAAGCAGTTTGGAGAGTCCAGTGATTCAGCTACAGCAGCTCGTTACTCAATTTACAAAAGAATTCAACAGCTAAACAGACAAAAAATGAAGAACGGCACAATACTACAAAGTGAAGACATGTTTAATGGTACCGATAAAGTTGACTCATATGCTTTGTTGATTTAAATGAAGGAAGGGCGCTCAATGCTCTGTCAAAATAAGTACCTCCAAAAAAAATACCATAGAACTTTACAACAAAAATGCACATCAATAACAAGAAAGTAGAAAAAGATTTTGGGTAGCACTTTTCTTAATATATGTGGTGACTATCTAGTTTCAAGTAGTGTTTAAATTTAAACAGCTGGTGGACAGTAACTGGATCAAATTGAATGTAACCAAGCAAAATTGTATAATGACTGTTTTCAAACAGGTTTCCCAAAAATTTACACAGTTCGGTAAAAAAAAACCAACAAGAAAAAAAAAAAACTAGTTTCTATGCTGCAACATTAACTGTGACCAGATTTCAAATAATGCTAAACAACATTAAATAAAATTCTCCTCTACTTTCAAGAACCAAATACTTAACTTTATGGTTTAAAAAATTACCTTTTGCGAGGCAAAAGTTAAGCCTATTTCGTAATTTTCAGGGTCATTACCCAAGACAAATCTCCAGAAGTTTGTTTTTTTTATAAAATCCAGAGCCCACTTAAGACATGTACGAACCATTACAACAACCAAACCGTACATGTTTCCTAAATACACAGTATCAAAAACATAAGAGACAATACGCAGAGATGGCCATTAAAACTGATCACATTGGAACTGTGAGACGCTTCGGCTGAGTTCCTGTGGTTCTTTATTGGGTATTGAACATGATGATGATCTGTCGTGTGTCAACAATATACTATAGAACATGTTATTAGACAAAAAAAAATAAGACCACTCCTTATTTTCTCCTATTGATTTACAAAGATTATACATGTATTTCAGGTTTCGGTTTGCGGTAACCATATTAATTGATTTGGAAACCTAAATTAAAAACTCTAAACCTACAATACTAGAGTACCAGTAATACATACATAGGGCTAGACTTACAATCATGTGCAATTAGGGGTTTGCTAGGTGTTAACCAATTATTATTAGGGAGGTGCAAAACGTTGATGCAACAGAAACTTGATTTTACAAAGTGTGACTTCAGAGTAGCTTTTGGGGTGTCATACGTCACGACACTAGTGACAAGTGGACTTTTTTTGGCCCACAAAATTTCGCTAATCATGACGCTGCACCTTTACCATAAAAAAGCTGCTGTCCCCATGTAGAGTTGTAGATTAACTCAGTGTATGTATGAGATTCCCATGTCTAGGCATCTGCCTATCCTACCGTTGAATCAATTATGTCAAGTATATTTGAACGCAAGTTAATGCCCAACCGCGCATTTACATAGTGAAAGGGGGGTCAATTTCATTTCCAAAACTTCCCTTACGTTGCGGATTGTTATAAATAGTACACATATAGCTTCCTGTTTACAAGAATACCTTGTTTAGCAAAAACAATTGACATTTTAAAGTGTAAAGACTACGGAGTCTTTCCTGTTCTTCGGCCACAAGGTTTCAAACAAAACAACACAGGACAGAAAAAAAAACAAGAGGAATGCCGATTTTCTCTATACAATTCATGTTACTCCCGAATTTGCGGGATATAGAAAAATTTCAGCACTTGTTTTCCCCTCAGAACTGAAGCACCCTTCGCAAAGACATCCGCGATGCGAAGAGAAACTGACAACAATGTGGACAGACAAGGACAGAGCAGGTTACTTCAGGTATGAAACAATGTCTCAGCTTACAAATTTTTTGTCATTTGATATTTTTGGTATGAAACAAAATTTATTTTTGGTATGAAACAAAATTTAAGAAGGTCGCTGTAGCGCCTCAGTTCAAGCGGCAACATGAATGATCAACCGACTTCGCTTCTTCCCTTCTTCACTTCTTTCCGCTTTTACTAGTTACACCACAAAAATAAACATGAATGAACATCAGAAGGTATCTGGTTTTCAAACCGAGGAAAATCATGTCCTATACACACCCATTTGGTGGATAGAAACTTCCATAGAATAGCCCTATTTAAGCATGACATTCTTGCATTTCACCTGTTTTACTTATTTTATTTATTTTTCATATGCATATCATCAGTGTTGACATTGTTACTCACTACTACAAACCACATGTCTTGTGGGTACCCGAGCAAAAACTAAACAGGACTAAAAAGCCAAAAAAAAAAACCCTTCTAGTTTGTATTTAATAGGGGTTTTACAAAATGAATAAATAAAACATATGGCAATTTAAGTTGATTGATAACACTGATTTTGCATAGTTCAATCAGGACATCTGATTTGTTCAAAGGCTGAGGGCATATATTGTTTCAGGACAGCTTTGAGTTAAGCCAGCTACGTTAAGAAGCCTAGCTTGAGATAGGGGTCCTAAACTTTGAATGCTTTTACAACCATATCGTTACCACAGCAGATTACGCAGGAGGGGTGAGGAGAGTCATTAAAGTGTCAGACAGAATGGCACATGTCCTAAATCACTCTGCTCAACGACCTAAATAATTCAGCAGCCACTAAAGAAACAAGTGCTGGATCTAATGACCACTTCCTGTTTGGTGTAGCAGTACAGTTTTGAAGGTGACATCCACCGCTGATATAAATTAAATGAGTGAAACAGAAGACAAGGCAAATCTTTCCATAACTAAAAACGATCGGCGAGTAGTTCTGTGTTCAGTTTTTAATGTGCAATGGTTAGTATCAAGAGAGCTAGTTATGTTTCACTGTCTAGCGAGCTAGAATTCGAAAGTTTAACTTTGGAACTTGTTTGGCACGATCCCTTCAAATCACCATGAAAGTAATTCAGGTCAAATAGACAACTGTCTATAGATGAAGATGCCCTATCGTTAATATGCCGACTTACCGACTATATAGTGTGAAAAATGGGTACACTGAAGATTTATTACAACCTGAATTCAACATATTTAGAAAACTACTTTTGTTTTCATTCATGTGTTAATTTTGTTGTGTGGTGTTTTTGGGAAATTAAAAAAAGTACCCAGATTGCAAACTACTTCTTGCGAAATGTTGAAGTGTGCACAGGTTCCAATGGATCCACTTTATTATCCCCCTGAGGCCCACGGAAGAAGGAGTGTACAAAATGGCAGTTGAAGCAACGCAAATATTGTAAGTCACATGACAACGACAAAAGTGCGGATGTAGTACTACACACATTCATACTGTAGAGCAGTGGTTCCCATCCATGATCCTGGACGGCAAGACCCCAAAACTAACGCACATTTTTGGATGTCTCCTTTTCTCTGACACACCAATTTCAGGTTCCTGGCGTCTCTACTAATGAGCTCATATCTGAATCAGGTGTGTCTGGATTCAAGGAGCACATGCAAACCGTGAAGTGTTGTGGTAGGCCTCCAGGACCAGGGTTTGGAACATGCTTTTTTTGAAAGTTGCGAAATTTTTCCCGCATAAAATATAGTAGATGATGCCGTACGCAATTTTCGATGCATCTTGTTTATGATCATGCCTGCTGACAGCCTCTCTTGTTTGGCAACACTGAGATTGCAACAAGTACTTGTGGTTCTTTACAAATTTTTACCACGTTGTGTGACGCTGCTCGTTTTAGCTATAAGCGTTTCTGTTCTCGGAACTTGTGTTGAGCATATTGCTGGCCTTACGTACAGAATAATTCAATACTAAGGGGTTTAAAATAGATTTATTTATCAGTAACTAGTAGCCCTCCTTGGCACTGGGCATCAGCAGTCACCAGTATTTTCACAATGAAATATCAATATACTAAGTTTATTAGTTCTTTAAACATTAATTGGGAATTTCTGTATTGTCGATTTATTGTCGAAGAAATTAAAATGCTAACATCGCATATTGGATATAAGCATAACCCTGCGAATTTGTCTTGAAAAAATACCTTTGTTTTTCCCTCAAAAATATAGCAAATGAAGAACCAGTTGTCCCACCTGGCCCTAGATAAAGTTATTGTTCAGAAGACACAGTCGAAATGCAAAAGATAGTGATCGTAGTTTGGCAAGCTAGCCACTACAGTGGACCAGTCAGGAAATACTGCTTAAACGCAAATTAAATCTGTTAAGGTCAATTATATGAGGCTGAGATTTTGCTCTCTATTTAAATACTTTCCGTACGATTTAGTATAATCTACAGAGGGAAATTTTAGCCCTCATCCCCAGTGAGTTTATCGAACCAGTGATTTGAACTACACAAGTGCAATCAATCAGGCTGAAATAAAGAAAACTGATGTTGAATGCTGACCTAAATCCCTTTAAACCCTAATTTTTCGGGTCCTTTCCAACCACCATTTCTGAATGATAACCGTTTGGTTTGTTTTGGACCGAATGTAAGAAATACGAGGACCACAGATTACACATTAACTACAAAACACCTTTGCAAACACTTCATGCAAAGAGTGCTGGTGTGACATCAGAGGATGGCGTGAATACGAAAAGAGAAAAGTTAGACATGAGTGTTGTGCCGTTTTCTCAGGATTTGTCCAGGCTGGTGTTGTTTCGGATTGTGTGAGCTCCTGGTTGCTTTTGAGGGCCATGCTCATGCGACACCATGGACTCAGAGTCTCTTCCAGTAAGCATGTTGCTCTTCATGTGCGCTTCCTCTTTGTCTTCCATATTGGTCTCCCTGGGCTTGTTTTTCCCTCTCCCACGGAACGAGGAACAAAGTTTGTCCACTTGCTGCCTTCTGCTGGGCATGGTTCCTGGGAATGGCCGCTTGTTTTTTCCTTGAAAGGACCTTCTGTCGGGAGAGCTCTGCTGCCTGCTGGTTGTCGGTTTGTCTGGTTTCTCAGGCCTGGGAACTGCTGGGTTTTGTTCCCGAGTCGCAAGGTCCCGAGTGTTGAATTTTAGGGGGTCGCAGGGATCAGAGAGTCCCTCGGGTTCTCTTCAGTGGTGGGGTCTTTGGGAAGGAGAAGGACAGACAGGAAGGGAACGGCAGCGTGGTTTGGCGTCCGATGAGAAGGGTGGTATATGTGTTACCATGGATGGCACTGTTCGTCTTTAAACCATATGCCATTCCACTTGGTTTCCTCCGTTTTCTACTTCACAATCGACCGTGCTGAAAGGACTGCTTCCCCGTGGTTACGTGTGAATTTTTCTGGAAACAGTACAAATGGACAAGCTCACAAGGCCATGCCGTTGTTCATGCACACAAAGCTTTGAAGTCAACCTAAAATCAGTAACGCTATATACTTCTAGATATGTAACTGTCTGAATTTAAGAGTAACATTTTGGAATAATGCAAGTGTAACAAATTAGATATAAATGCTGAAGTAAAATAAAATCAATAATAAAGTTATAATAAAATGTATCAATTTTCCAAAAGTTTGATACAAGTTTAAAATATTAATTTTGTTTTATAAAACGGTATTACATTAACGAAATAATTAATCAATTAAAAAATACACATAAATACAAAAAAGTAATCCATCTAAAAGTCTAACACGAAAAATCTTATAATATAAGATTTAGACATAATACAATAAAATGGCCAAAGAAAAAACATTTATATAAATTTTATAAAAATATAATACTTAATTATATATAATACAAAAAATTGAGAGCTGCCCCCTAATCATTCGTCGAAAAGAATTAGGCTTAGTCGACCTACAATTTTTATAAGTTGCAGAACAAAATAATGAAAAAAAGTTAGATCGTTAATGCTAGTCCTAGGGTGAGGTGATACAGTATATCGAGCAGCAGACTCACCCAAACTCTCGCCTATCATTCAGCCGACCTCAAACATGTCTTATTCATCTGAGATATGTAAGTATTAGCAACTTTACATGGCCTCTCATCTATGTTTAACCACTGTTGCGCTATTGTGTCGGTGAGAAGTGACAAGCTGAACATGCGTGGAGGCGCCTGTGTGCCTCACCGTGGCTCTTAACATACTCCCTCATTTTTGCTCATACAGATACACGTAAGCTGTCATCTGTAAAGAGACTCAACGTTTGATTTTGTGGCACTCACAATCCACAAAATGTGCTTTTGTAAAATAATGAAAGCAAAACCAGGAGCGCTTTGTCCTCCCGTCTCGGCTCTGCGAACTGAGCGTCGAAACTCTTCATATCTTTCCCTTACAGACATTAAAAATACTAATCTATATAGAGTTGAAATGTCTACTTTCAAATGCACCCATTTTGATGGACAACAAATATTCTCAGATTAGGTAAGTCTGTGTGAACATGCATACAGGCGCATCACTACTGTGGAGATGACGAGTCAGTGTCGCCGATTTCATCTGTTAAACCAAAAATTGATTAGGCTTTCTGAATTAGGCTTTGCATGCAATTAAAGGCTCATTATAATGATTTTAAATTGTTTATTAATAAACGTGCGATTAGTCGACTATTGCTTAAAATGAACGCCTAGTGGTCGACCAGAAAAATTCTTAGTTGAGGGCAGCCCTATAAAAAATATAATAAATGTAATTAAAATGTCAAATAAATATTTTCAAAATTTATTACAAATAAACGAAATTAAATAAAAATCATTTAAAATATTTAAATAAATACATACCAATTATAAATAAATAAATACAAATTTAAAATACTTAAATAAAAGGCATCCCTCACCGTGGGATTGTAGTCTAGGTCTTCAATTGATCTGAAAAAGTCCAGGCTCTTGGCGGTGGACAGTCGCCCTTGTTCAATGTGGGATGTACTGAGAGAATCCAAAATCTCCTCCAGCAGGTTCATCTGGCCCGTCTGACTAACTTCAGGCCTTGTGGGAAAAAGCCATGTGGGAGGGGGCAGTGTTGCCTTGACAAATAGACGATGTTTACCCATAAAAGGTTTGAAAAGGTTTGTGTAATAGTATTGTAATAGATTTGATGCTGTTTGTTTCCTCTTTGTTTTTCCTGTTTTGTTGGTCGTTATAATCGTCAGGATAATGTGTGGTGATGTGTTTGGATTTTTTTGGTTTTTGATGAGATTGACATGTTAAAATCCCACCTAATCTACTAAAGCAACACATTTCCTGAAAGAAACTTTGCATCTTATGTCCCCATTACAGAGCGACAACATTAATTCCTGTCCCCGACATAGGTGCTCGTTCTGCTAATCCCTCGGCTTTTATAACACACCTGTGTAACACGTTTAATTGGCAAATTAAAGAATTGAAGCGTTATAGGGCACAGCTTCACGCTGCGGCCCCAGGCTTTAGGGTTTGCCATTAACTAGCCATCCACGATGCGAACACGCACACGCAAACACGCCGCCACTCACTAAAGTAGCCTATAAACTGCCGTTTGCCACATTATCAAAGCGCACTACTAAACCAAAGCCCTTTTACAGAGGCTGGGGTGCGAGAAAAACGTCACGCTATGTTGCAAACCGGATGGGTGGATCAGATCAACTGGTCAAGTCTCGCCGTAATGGCTTAGCCAAGAAGCTTCTTGCCATCTTGGGTATCGCTGCCTGCCGAATGGGTTAATGGCCACCCTGTCCATAAAAATAGCTAAGAGATGTGTGTACCGAACACTTTGCCATTGGAATAAACAGGAACACATGTTGGGCACTGATTGCCCCACTCGCTAGTAGCCGGCAGCTATTATGAAAGCGATTACGGGGGGTTCAGGCCTTGAATCCTCCAAAAGGCTTTAATGGATTCCTGTGTCAGGCCCATAAATCTGGCCGGCAAGGCACTTTGGCTTAAGTGAAGGGGCTGGATGCACCTGCGGAACTGTGTCACATTTATTTGGTGTCGGCAGTGTGTGTGTGTGTCTGCCCTGCAACACTGTTTGCAGTTATGTTGCCCCTTGAGTTGCGGAGCAGGCCGTGTTGTTCAGAGAGCGGCCCCTCTCTGGTGCTTTCTATGAGCGGAGGTGTTTATCAAAACAAGGTGAGCGCAAGCCCTCTGTAGGATGGCAACACCAAGCCTGAATCTCAAACACCAACCGGAAAAAAAAAGGAAACTCTTAACATACAGTCAGGTATATGTACTAAAAAACAGAAGAAACAGTTAGCTAAATGCTAATTATTTGAAAATGATAATTCATCGGATTTATTTTCATCCAGCCAAGCTGAGTCCTTTGTGATCATTATAAAAAGTAAATATGATTGGTTTGCTTGCACAACTCCTGCCGCTACTAGGCTAAAGTGGTTGCTAGGCCACTGATTAGTGGTTGCTAAGGTGTTTTGAGTGTTTTTAGCATGTTGCTACACAGCTGCTACAATGTTTTGGCTAGTTTCTTACTGAACCAAGTCAAAGGAAGTTTATACTTAGCATTGTTGGCGTGAAATAATAGTAATAGTAATGCTAGTCTTAGCAAAAGGCTAATTACGCTTTAAGACAACACAGCAGAGGATGCTGGGACGCAACAATAAGACAAAGTCAGGCCTAAACTACATTCTTTAGTTCTCTCAACACTATCATAACTGGCTATCCGCCACATACTGTATATATGCTATAGTGCACAGATGCTATAGTGGTTGCTAGTACGTAGATTTGTGGTTGCTAAGGTGATTGAACAGTTTTTATCATGTTGCTATGCAGTAACTAGGGTGTTTTGTAAGTCAAAATAAGTTTTTATTAAAAGTTATGGGTTAGTAAGCCTGCACGATTAATCAAAATAAGGGCTGCAAGAACAAAAGCAAAAGAATAGTTAAATAACGCTTTAAAATTAAGTATTAATATTATAATTTTATACAGTTGTACTGTAAGGTAAAACAACAACTATTTTTTTTCTTATCTACTCAGGGGCCTACTTTTTTATGCGTTTTGCCTGTTTGCTTACACGACAATGGCGTTTAGGGGATGAAAACGTTTTTTTTTTTTTTTTTTATGGGTTTAAAAGTGCAAGTTTTTGAAAACGCCATCATTATCATTTCAGTGTAAACACCCAATATGGGAATCTTTGAAAACAGTGACGTCATGCGCGTGCGAAGTACATGTTAGTTTTTTTTTAGCATGAGTTAGGTATGTAGACATGCGCAGTATGTGTTGATTTTAAAGGCAAGTGCGAACAAACATACACAACAATGGCAGAATACATGGTTATACTGTTGTTGCTGCTCAAGAGTTTGCTAACCCTTCTTCAGCAAAGTGTGGATTTACTTCACCAATATTACAACCGTCAGCAGAGACGCATCATATAATCGTCACTTCCCTACAGGTACTGTTTACTTACAAGGTGACAGCGCCAACTACTGGCCTGGCATACGTAATGTAGTGTTTTTGGCCATTTTAGCAGATATGTGTAAACGCGAATCATTTTGAAAACATTGTCGTGTATACGTGAAACTTTTTAAAAACACAAGGGAAAAACTTTTTCGTTTTTGACTACATCGTTATCGTGTAAACGTAGCCTCAGGCTTTTTCCATTACAATGTACAGTGTATTTATATTACTTTTTTATTGAGTAATAACAATAACAACAATAATTATAACTATTATTATTATTGAAAATCTCTAATTACGCTCTAGGGTGACACAGCAGAGAATGCCGGGAAGTAACATTAAGACGATGTCGGCCCTATACTTTACCGCCACTTCATTCTTTCCAAATTCAGTTGTGACACAAAGTCAAAGGCCAGAAAAAGAATCAGGAAATAGTGGCTGTTCGAGCCACTGTTCCGAAACAGACCAAAACCGCTGATTTGGAAAACAAGGAGACATGTGCCTGTTTGCTTCTTTTACATGTACCCTAAATCAGCATGGACATATTGAGCCGCCATAGGTCAACGTCTGCTCCTTAAACTGCCTGTTCAAATCCACACGGAAAATGGGCTGTGTTCAGTCAAAGCGGCGAGCAGACATCATGCTCTTCAATGGAGACTTTAAAACCATTAAAACTTCATCTCTCTTGTCAGGGCAGGCTGTTTTAAGAGAAAATCCCATTTTGCTTCTAGCGTGGCCAAGATGTAAGAAGCAGCAACAGGGCTTTACATTGCAGCCAATCGTCTCGTCGATTTATTAGCCAGGCTTACATTATATATTTCAGATGCTATTTCAGACCAGGCACTGATCTCATGCTTTTGGCAGGGTATGGAAGGGGAAGATATGCCTGGAAAATGCAAACAAAACCCCTGCGCCTCCAAGCCAAAACTTAAGCCAGCATCTGCTGAGCTATTCAAGCTTTTCCCCTTTAAACAAAGCCCAGGACCCCTTTTTAGGCAACTTCCTCCAACTGGCTCCAGCTAAAAGCAAATTTCTGAATATAAGAGAGCAGGAGAGCACAAGAAAGAGTCTGGATGTGTGTGTCGTTCGTGAGCCTCCAGTAGGTGGCACTTTGGTTACAGCCGAGAGGGATTTCTCTCCGCCTGTGAGCTTTGCATCTCTCTCTCATCGTTGTCTCATGCAGATGTGCAGCTTCTCTCTGTTTGCAGCGAAACGTTCACCGGCCAAAAGCGCTTTCTCTCCATTTGTACGTCAATGTTTTTTGACACCCAACGAATCCATCTCGACGCTGGCAGTCCTCCAGACCTACACAGTTTCACAAAGCTCTCACTGGGAGCTCCATCTCAAACGTTCTCACATTCATGCATCCGTACAAACAGCCATGAACCTGTATGAGATGAGTTTAGAAAAAAATAAGCCATATCTAAATATAATTTCACTATGAAATGGCACACATGTAGACAAACGCATTTAGAAGAATTTCAAGTAAACAAAGGCAATTTTGCCTCTGTGGCTTATTTTTGATTGAAAAAGTATATTCAATAATAAAAACCCAGGAAAATTGTTTTCATTATTTTGATGAAACAATACAAAAACGTTTTCTCTCTTTGAAAAAAAATTAAATAAAAAAATATAGGTTACAGTGAGACATTATGGAAGTGAATGGAATCTGTAAACATTAAAACACTCATTGTTTCAATAGTACAGCCACAAAATCGGAGTGTTAACATGATGTTAGTGTGACAAGTCACATACTAACCTTTTCTGTGTAAAGTTAAATAGTTTTACTTAGTGACAACTAAATTTCCTTTAGTTGTTAATTACAACATAACTAAACCCATAAAATTATCTTTTTCGACTTTACTGCTCAAATGATACACAAGTTTTAACAGAAGAATTTATTTAAAATCTTATCATATCTGCTGTTAAATCCTCTCATAATTGTCCCTATTCACTTCCACTGTAAATTCCTCACTGAAACCTTGATTTTTATTTATTTTATTTTTTTAAGAAAATGAGGGATGAGTCCAAATTATTTTTTACATTTTGACCACAAATGCAGTCAAACAAGCTTAGCTTGCATTGAACCTGGAATATTCTTTAAGAAATTAAATCAGATTAATTTTGATTTCACGACTTGAAGAGTTCCGCAGCTGTAACGCAATCATGTTTACAGTGGTCACTGCTTAGGGCGGTATGTAAATGAAGGTGGAAGCTCATAAGCCGGGTTCCGCAGGAAGTGTGTATGAATTATACACAAACTTGAACAGAGCTTTTTGGACTCTTTAATATGCAGCGCTGCTGAACTGGCCACGGCTATAGGGGATCCATCTGCCGGCTTCATCCAGAGAGCGTGTGTGTGTGCAGTCAATCCCCAGAGGCTGTGTGCCACTCAGAGGAGCCAGCCTCAACACACACACACACACACACACACACCCATAGCTTCAGTCGGCAGGAATAAGCAGGAGATAGAGATCAGCTCCACTCTGCCCCAGGCCCCGCTACTGACACCCAGTCTGGCTTTCACAGACCCTCAGGCTCGACCTGAACACCAGCACCATATACTGTACACTGCACGGATCCAGCGCAGTGAACCAGAACACACTGCTCAACTTTTCTGTGAGTGCAGCAAATGCTGTTATAGCGTTGAAAGTGCACTGGACTATAATAGATAATGATAAAAAATAATGAAAAAAAAAAAAATGAAAATAAAAGTATACAGTTTAATATTAATAACAACAATAATCAAAATAGATAAAATATTAACATTTATGCTTACTGTTATAAATTATAAAATCATTATATAAAAATATGATTAAATATGAAGTATGATTAAATTATTTGTATGTTACATTAATAATTCTTAGAATTTTAATTATTAAAAAATATTATTCTTATGTTTAAATATTTTTGTTCAATTTTGTGTACAATAAGTATAATTATTAAAATAGTTGTTTTTATGCTAAATTATTAAATTAATTAATGTTCATAAAAATGTTCATAATCCTTAATAAAAAGAAATATATATTATAATATTATAATCTGATTGGTTGATTGTGCGTTCTTTAGTTTAAATTACAAAGTACTACTAAAAAGTTTTTGTTTCATCTGGTCTCTCTCTTTCCACTCACATAATAAAATTATTTCAATGTAAATCAGTATTTCATATCCATTTATTTATTTATAATGTAAAGTCTTTGTTGCATCGGGGATTTATTTATTTATAATTTTATGTGTTTGTTTTATGGGGGTAATGAATATTTGTAAATACTTTTTTTCATTTCGCCCACTTTTTTTTTTACTGCTGATAATTTAATGTATCTTAAAAATGTTTTTATTAAATTATAAAATGCAAAACTGAAGCATTTCCACAAATTTTCTCAAAATATTTTTGGACACTATTACAGTTTATAAGATGCTTCAGGTCTCATTATACGGTAGCATTTCTCCTGTTTTAATGAACACCAGCAGAAGTCGGCTGAAGAAAAGAGCGTGTTGGCCTGGCGCTGAGACCCCGTCACCCGGTGCTCTTTTGTTGTCTGTTAGACGGTAACGAAGACTGAACGGCGCAGCGGATTGATTTACTCATTGATCGTGTGGAGGGTCTTTGTGGCCGCCATGTCCACTCTGGTGCACAAACAGCAGAACATGCGTATGTATGTGATGAGACTGAGAGATCTGATAAAGCCGAGGGGTTCCTCGGGATGGGTGAGTGGAGGGAGTCGGTTCAGGCGGCACCACTTTAAAAAAAAAAAAGCCGTAATTGGGAGAACCTCTGTCTCACACTGGGCCTATTTCACCCTCCTATTGTCCGTTCTCTCGTCGACCCCTCCCTGACAACACGGATTCATCTAATTTATCCACGCTAATTAATGGCTGGATGGAAAGCCAAGCCGTCCTGTATGGAGCTGCAGGCTGGAGAGATCAGTCCAGCTTGTGCTTATTGTACCAATGCGCCTTCTGGAGCACGGGGTGTGTGGGTTCGCCCATTGAATGCATTGTGAGCATGTAAGAATCATTGACTGGCTGTTCATGACGGAAGTGTATCGGCGGAAGTGAGATATTTTTACAGTTCAATCAACACTTTGCACCATTCAGCTCTGCATTTTTGATCAACCTTCTTTGATTGCTGAGCTAAAGGGTTTTGAAGCTCAATAACGAGAGTGGGAATATTAAGCAAAATGTTTGTTTCATGAATTGGTCGATGCTATGGAATCGGGTGTCTGACTAGGCAACTCATATTTGGTAAGTGGTTTTGGATTACCTTTTTATTTAATAAAACTATTTATTATTTAAAATACCATATTTTCTAATTAAAGGTGCACGTGCAGTTGCATGAGAGATCAATGCTGGACACTTGTTGACTTCTCTTCGCTTTACGCTCTGGTCTAATACATTAAATAAACAAATTAGCATACATGCATATATATATCTATATATATATATATATATATATATATATATATATATATATTAGTGCTAATCAAATGATTGAAAATGTGATTAATCACATTAAATCGCGTTTTGTTTGCATAATTATTGTGCTCAGTGTATATTTATTAAGTATATATAAATGCACACAGATACAGTATATATTTTGAAAATATTTACATGTATTTACATCTCCATAATCATAATCATATAAGTAATATTATAAATAAATATATTTCATATATAATTTTTTTTTTCTGAAATATATACATGCATGTGTGTGTTTATATATACATAATTAATATACACAGTACACATACATTTATTATGTAAACAAAATGTTTCTTTTGGATGCGATTAATCGTGTTCATCATTTGACAGCACTAATATATATATATATATATATCTATATATATATTATATATATATATATATATATATATATATATCATCATTTGACAGCACTAATATATATACACATAAATACATTCATACATAAATACAGCGCCGTGAAAAGGTTTTTGCTCCCTTCCTGGTTTTTATTTTATAATTTTTTTTTGCATATTTGTCACACTTAAAGGATTCAGATCAAACTAATTTTAATATTACACAAATATAATGCAAGTAAATACAAAATACAGTTTTTTTTTTTTAAATGATGATTTCATTTATTAAGGGAAAAAAGCTGTCTAAATCTACCAGGCCCTACGTGAAAAAAACAGGAAGGGGTCAAAAACCTTTTCACAGCACTGTACATACATAGTCAAAGCAAAATGTATTCAGACACCTTCAACATTTCTCACATTATCACAGTTTATTCACTATAGTTTAGAAGAGGTAATACAATATGACGAGAACTCAGAGTTAAACTGTGTCAGAGCAAATGAATCTTGATAATGCCAGATAACTTTAATTTGAAGGTATGTAAAGGATTACAATCAACCAAAAATTATTCAGACAACTGTTAGTATGACAATATTTACAGCACTATCAATACTTTGTTGGGCCACCCTTAGCAATGCCCAATTTTGTTCAGTCTGTGGTGTAAATAGTCACATTAGCATTTAAAGAAAAAAACACTTAAGCAAAACATGGTCAGGTCAAAGTGTCTGAATATTTATATATATATATATATATATATATATATATATATAGAGTATACCACATATAACATATATATATACATATATATGTGTATACATATATATATATATACACATATACATATATATACATATATATATATATATACATATATATATATACACATATACACATATACATATACATATATATATACATATATACATATACATATATATATACATATATATATATATATATATATACATATATATACATATATATATTATATATATATATCAGTTTACTGGTAGTCCACTGTATAAAGAATTTTTGGTTGTAATATGTCAGTTTTACTTTATTTTGTTATCCTCACTTACATAAAATGAACTATAGTGTCCTGCACCAACTATTAAAAAAAAGATTACACATTAAAAAAAAATTATATCTGGTGTCTGATTAAGTTTTGGTTTGACTGTGTGTGTGTGTGTGTGTGTGTGTGTGTGTGTGTGTGTGTGTATATATATATATATATATATATAGTTAGAGTGTGTGTGTGTGTGTGGAATAAATATATAAATGTATAATATATAATGTAAAGCAAGGGCATTATGGGAGTCCCTGGGCACATGGCCTCATGGTTATAGGTGTCAGTATGAGAGACAGAATAGGAAGGTGCATGTGTGTTTGAGCTTTCTGGGGATAAAAGGTGTGTAAGGGTGCAAGGAGAATAAAACCTACAGCTGCCTAGTTATAACTATAGCTAGGACACAATTTATAAACCCTAAATAAAATGCTTAATGTATAATTAAGAAGAGTAGTTTTTTGAGCTGATCTAAATGCACACCTATTCAGTACGAACTACACCAGTATATTTCAGTTCAGGGGTCCTATCTCTCTTCCAATCAAAACAAAGCTCATTTAAATACAGATCTTAAAGCTACAGTAACATGAAAAAGCATTAATTTAACGTAAGGCCAGATGGAGGATGAAAAACGGTCATGAAACACTAAAATAGGCTTTTATACACTAGAAAGGTGTAGGATACAGTCTTTTTACCTAACAAAGTTTTAATTACCCCATCAAAGGCCGCGTTTCCTGTTTTGATTCAAAAACTGGGTTTTGTGGAAACAACCGCGGCTATTTCGATTGGAAGTAAGGCAGGCCGAAGTGAATAGTATGAATCAGGCCACACTCCTGCGTCTATGGGGGGCTCACCCGCTTCCCTGCCTGGGCTTAGCAGCATCGCTACATGCTTACACGCCGAACACACACTGCCACGGCCCGCTTTGTAACGAAACGCTTCAATCAATAGCCTACCCACGTCGGCTCGGACTTACTGGGTGGTGTGCAAATGGAAAACTAACTTCAGGAGAGGCGGACTGTCCGTGAACCCCCTTCCCCTGTGTGTGTGTGTGTATGTGTGTCAATATGTGTGTGTATAATGTGTGTGTGTGTGTGTGTGTGAGAAAGAGTGTCGCACGTGCTCACCGCTTTCCTCTGAAGTCTCTTAGGTGAGGCTTTGGTGCTGAGTGGGGAGAACCATACACAGTACGGAGCTTTCTCCTCCTCTTCAGCGTCCTGTCAAGAATCAAAGAGAGAGGAAAACTATGAAATTCAGCCATAGTACTACATATGTAGCCAGTTTAGCAGGAAACTATCAATGTTTTCTTCAAATTGATTTGCAGATCAAATCATTAGATTTTTTGCTGTTGTATAAGGTTATGAAATTTGTGGTAGTGGATCATTTCAATAGGAATTTGTGTGTGCTATCGACAGGTTAGAGTGTGTAAGTTCAAAAATCTCTCTAGGCGGGTTGCACAAAACATAAAAGAAGAAATTCTGTGAACCAACCAAACGGTTGCTGGTCCTATTTACTTCCATAGCAGGGAAAAGAAACACTATAGAGAGTCAATGAGGACCATCAGCTTTGTTTGATTCTCAACATTCTTGCTTCAAAAATATGAAGCATTCATTTGCAAAAGCCTGTTAACTAATTTTTATTTATTTTCAGAAATCATGTTTTTTGTTATTGTTCATTCCAAGTAATATCAAACTGCAGCTGGATTGTTTTGATTAAGTATTAATAACTTAAACAAAATGCAGGTAATTTACAAAAATTAAAATTCATTGTAAGTGTTTTTTTTTTTACATGGTAAAAGTTTGTTTTATAGCAAAGTAGATAACTCAACAGTCAGGCTTGTTTTGTTTTTGTTTGTAAAGCAAAGCAGACAACAACACATTTCATGTTTTTGAGAGCTAAAAACACTTGTTTAATCTTTGTAATCTCCTCAGTTGACAATGCAGATGCCTGACACGTTGTTGTTGTTGTGATCGCCTTACTGTATGGATGAGATAGCACCTTGCAGCGATCCTGAGGAGCTTTTTCCTCACCGTCAGTAATATGCTGCTTTTTAGGGTCCCCGTGCGAAAAAAGAAAGGTTTCTTAAAACACTATGCTCCTTCCAGCCCTGAAGAAGATATCACAGCTTCATCAAGTTTCGTCAAAATTATCCATCCTCAATCACTTTTTAGTCAGCTTTGACAAAACTCCTCTCAGCTAGCACATCTTTTCGAAGTGGAAAGCAGCCTTGTCACCTGACCTGAATACAGTGCACTGATTCGCTAAAATGAACTTAACGTGCGCTTGTCAGCTTCTGCAGTAAAGCGTGAACTCACAATGCCTTGAAAGTGGATAATACCGGCTTTTTATGACAAAATTTGTTTAGGCTTTAGATTGCGCTATATGTGGAGAATAATGCATTAGCAATCAGCTCAGTTTTTTTTTTTTTTTTTAAAGTGGCATTTATCGGTTTTTGCAAATAAACTCTTCATATCTTCTTTTATGTTCAACATAAGAAAGAAACCCATACAGGTATGGAACGACATGAGGATGAGTATATGATGACAAAATTTTGGAGTGAAAAAATATCCCTTTCAATATCCCTGTCCCTTTAAGGTGCAATCACATTTATCATTGCTCTGTGGCAAAATCTTTCAAACAGAAAAAATTTCAATAGGCAGTTTGCAGAAATTATTTTTACTTTTTAAAATTTGTGTTTTTTGCCTATGAAATTTCTTTAAAAATTTATTGAGATTTCCCTAATGTGACCGGACCTTTCCCCACTTAAGCGTCTTCAAGAGTAAAATAAGGAGAGGGCAACTTATTCTTTCGTAATATTCACTTATTTTTATTGTGTCAGCAATTCATCAGTGTGTTATCAACTGTGAGGAGGTCTCGTCTCCTCTGGGCCGCCTTTCCAAGCTCCTGGCCTGACAGTTCACGCCACAAATTGCCTTATCAAAGACATCAGTGTTATGGAAACATACATCTCGTTACATTAGCTTTGAAGAAATCACTCGCTCACTGATGAAATATGCAAAAAATATGAAAGGTGGTGCTAGGGAGGGGGGTTGACATGACAGCCCATCGCCAGAGGCGCACTTGTTAGAAATGTACACTCCTGAACAAAGCACTAAGCAGGTTTCACAAGCCATTTAAAACCCTAAGCGTGAGCCATGGGTGAAGTCATGAGATCCATCTTAAATAGTGTGTGTGCATGAGCCTGTATGAGTGTGAATGTGAGAGACAGTGAGCTGCCTATCCAGATAGCATTTCTGGGGATCAGTTAGATGGTTTTGAACACCCAATATATACGGTTTTGACAGAATGAGAACTCTGAATAACTCACCTTTTGTGTAATCTTGTCCTTCATGTCGCGTATTTTCCGTTTCGCATGATTTTTGGCCTTTCAAAAGAGAGAGAAAAGCTACTCAATAGCTGAACTGCAAAATTTGGGAAAATCAAACCATAACCAACAATGAAATGTTAAGAAAGAGAGAAGACAATGACATCAAAGGGATAGTTTAAGTTTACCCCATTAAGTGAAAAAGAACGCAATAAACTTAATAAAACATAATATTTTGGTCATCATTCAGATGAGGTCCGCTACACTTATGAAAGTTACAAAAGTTATTTAGTCAAGAATAGTGTGCAATCTTTTGTTATTTGATTAGCATTAAAGTGCAGACGGCTGCGCTAGGATTATGCAACAGACATTATACAGCTCAGTGCCGTCATGCAGTTAATTAATAAACCATCTGTTTGTTATAATCGGCCTTTTTCCTTATAAAGCCTATATGCCGATGGTTGTAAATTGAGGAAAAATTTGCTGATAAATATCAGCGTCGGTGCATCCCTAGTTATAATATATCACAAAAGATCTTTTATGTTCCACATATGAAAGAAAGTAGGGCTGTGAGATATTAAAATATATATTGGATGGACGAAATAAAAAGTCTATTTTTTCGAATTATGCTATATAGTTTATTTTTTTGTTTTTTTTTGTTGTGTTGTTTATTGTATTGTTTATTGTTATTTTACTTGATTGTTTTCTTTAGACACCACCACGGGGCGTGAAGGGGAGACAGAACCAGGTGGAGAACGACCATCCAGGACAAAACGAGGAGCTCGCTCTTAAACGAAGGACTACATCTGTAGCATGGACACACGTTTTTAAGCACTGCGGTTTTAAAACAACCGATTTTAAGCCGTTGAAACACAAACAACAAAGCTATATGCGTGCACCATCTCTGTTTCTGCGTGAGAGGAGCGAGCATTTTTTTGCTGCTTTATTGGCTTTGAACGATTACATAAACAAACTATATGCGTCATAATCCCCGTCATTGCAAGTATCCTCATAAACACAGTGATGGAGGTCTTAAGAGAGAGTAAACAGCTAAAAAAAAAAATGCACAGTAACCGTAAATTGGATCCGGACTTCGGTCTTAAAGAGGAAGCTTTCCAATATTCGTCCTGTCTGCCATTCATATTAATCAAACAACAGTGAGAGAAATTCGCTCAATTCGCTTGACTAAATCACTTTTGTAACTTTAAGAATAAATAAAAAAAATAATTACATATACATATATATAATATATAATATATATATATATATATATATATATATATATATATATATATATATATATATTATATATATATATATATATATATATATAGATATATATATATATATATATTATATATGTATATGTATATATATATATATAGTATATGTATGTATGTGTGTGTGTGTGTGTATATGTGTGTGTATATGTATGTGTGTGTGTGTATAGAATCTATACATAATGCAATCTATCTATCTATCTATCTATCAATAGATCGTTATCGTGTTATAAAATTAGTCATATCGCCCACCCCTAAAAGAATGCAACACCGTTTTCAAATGACATGAGGGAGAATAAAGCACCATGAACCATACTGTAATCCCACATCTGCTTATAGCAAATATATAGTTTTTTTTTTATTCAAAAAAAAAAAAAAAAAAGCCCAGAACACCATTTCCACTGTGAGCTTACCATCTGAAGGTTTTTCACAACTGGCTTTGCTCTCTGCCGCTATGGAGAAGAGAACAGTTTGTTGAGAACATATGAATTTCCAGAGAACGTGCCAGCATTTTCCGTAATAATTTAGATGAATAAATCTCACATAAAATAAACAACCATTTACTGTCACAAATCATTAACAGCTGAATAAACACCTTGTTCCTGTTTTGCCCCAAAGCAAAGAGACACACCTTTGTCATTAAAGCAAACTATGAAATAGGTCTTGTCGCTTTATACAAGTGTGGCACCAGAGAGAGTGACGCTCATAGCATTGAATGCTATGTTCTTGTCTGACTTCATCTCTCGTTCCTGGATAACATTGGTCTTTACCAGATGAATGCTGCAAGGCTAACACGCTAAACCTCTGAAATGCGCCGGATAGTGCCGAGTTTACATCCCAAAGCCTTGACCGACATGACGGCGCCGCAGCCCTTTCTTATGGATTTGTGTCAATCAGAGGATGTGAATTTTACACAAAACCTTTTGAAAAAGGCACTCCAGAGAACTAATTCGGCTCCGGCTGACGGATAGAAGGGAGGGAGAGAACGCAAAGAGACAGTCAAAAAGAAAACAGGCGCGAGAGACAGCACGGAGAGAGGTGAGAGGAAGACAGCAGAGGGAAGGAGAGAAGAAAAGAGGGCTTTTCTTTTGTTCAATCTATCAAGTAATGGCTGTGTTTCCTGCCAGAAGTCTCGTGTCATCTCCGATGACTGGCTGTCACATCATATCAAGCCTGTCTCAACGTCTTAACTGTCCCACGCCACGGTTTTCACCATCTTCCCTGGCATTGCATCTCCACTTTCAAGCTATTCGCTCAACTGGATATGTTTCATCACCTCATAACCAACAGGAAATAATAATGGCGCTCAGCTGCTTTGGGCTTAATTATTCAGCCGAAATTAACATTAACATTATGAGCAGAAAAATGAATCATTGCCTGCTGCTTACCATCTTGGTGTGAATCCACTGCTGGTAAGACCTCGAATTACCTAAAAAACAGTGCCACATGGGAGTGTTAATATTAAATACAGAATAAAATATTATTCAGAAAAAATATATATATATCATGAGATTATATGCATTACAAAAGTCTGGGGTCTGTAAGAGGAAATAATTACTTTATTCAGCAAGGATGAGTTAAACTGATTAAAAGTGACAGTTAAAACAATGTAACAATGTTATAAAATATGTTATGATAAATGTTGTCTTTTGAAATTTCTATTCATCAAAAGAACCTGAAATAAAAATGTACAACATTGACAATAATAAGACGTTTTTGAGCACCAAATCAGCATATTAGAATAATTCCTGAAGGATCATATGACAATGAACTGTAAAATTCAGCTTTACAATCACAGGAATAAACACATTTTAAAATGCATTAAAAAATTGCAAAAAATAATTTCACAATGTTACTGTTTTTACGGTATTTTTGATCAAACAGATGCAGCATTGGCGAAATAATTTCTGTTTGTTGGTGTTTTTACTTTTTTTTTGATAAATATGTTGCTTCATTTTTTTTTATTAGTGGTGTCTGTGATTATAAATAACATTAAGAAGGAATCTGACAACTTTTAAATAAAAGAAGACTTAGTGTCTTCTAAGACTTAGTGAAACAGCTACTTTGTTAGCTAGACAAAAAAAAAAAAAAAAAACTCAATTTAAAATGTAATGTCTCTTATGGAGTTTTTTTTTTTTTTTCATTTTAGAGCCTGACAACTGGTCCCTTCTCATTTGTATGTAAAAGAGCAATATGGACCCTATTCAATATTTCTTATCATTGTATTCACAGAAGTCAGTCAGAAAATTAGTAAATACTGACAAATTTCATTTTTGGCTACTTTCATTAAAATCGTACATTGTATAATGCCTAATGTTATTATAGCTACTGTTTCCTAAGAGTAGAAGTCATATGTATGTGTGAGCTGTTTTCACTCTTTGAAAGATGGAGAGGTGGCACTCACTTCTACAGAAGCCCCCCGCTGTGATCTCCTCTTCATAGACGTCTGTAAAGCCCCTTCCTGCGTTTAATTTGGCCAGTCTGCCTTCAATAAACTGCCGTCATAAATTAAAGTATCACAGGTTATTAAGGAAGGAGGGGGATGGAGAACAACAGCAAAACAATTCCATCTAGACTGCTCTAGACGTGGTCACTGTGTAATTTGCATCAGGTGATGGATTAACATGGCAGAGGAGAATGTGGTGTGAGCAATGCCTTTTGGGAAGTTTAATTTCCTCTCTTGTCACGTCGAGGATATATAAGGGATCTAATAAATATGATTAATAAAAGTAGGCCTATTATATAGATAGAACTATTTTCAAATAAAAATATATAAGTATAGCAAAAAAGCAAACAAAATAATAGATTAGATTTTGAATATATTTTCTAAAACTATTTATATATATATATATATATATATATATATATATATAACATATATATATACATATATATATATACTATACATATATATATATATATATATATATATATATATATATATATATATATATATACATATATATATATATATATATATATATTATATATATATATATATTTGATTTTTTTTTTCTGAACAAAATCTGAATAGTGCATGTCAAAGTAAATGAAAAAGTCAAGAACAAGATAGGTAGCTAGATTTAAGGAAGGATGTGGAAACTTATATTGAAGATGTTTGTTTAAAACCTTATTGTATAAAAGAAATTAACAGAATAAATATACTATAGTTAAATAACAGATTTATTTAAGATATTGGGAATAAAGAAACATCATGTAAAGATATAACAGGAAAAAAAATGCAATATATAGTACAGTTAATAATTTTACCGGAAAAGTACCATATGAATAAGAAAATATGGGTTCTTTGTAAAACATAATTTTAGAAAGGATAAAAGTCATCAAGGAATACATAAAGGATCTGCAGATTATCTGTAGTTTACATTTATACAGTTATGTGATGTACAGTACAAATAACTATTTTTGTGTTATAATTAAATAAATAAAAAAATCATAGAAATTGGATTAAATAATAAACAAATGCATTTTAAAATGCTTTTTTATTCAACATCTAATAAAAAGTACCAGGCACATACCTGCATATGTATTTGTATAAAATGTTTGCATTAGAAATACAGTATATAACTTATTTCATATTGCCTATAAAACATACATTGAAATATTTACGTATGTCTATATTTATACGGTTTTACAATTGTATAAGTATGTTTGTGTAGGAAGTCATAAATGTATGCAACATGTTTGTAGCACAGAATGGTTAAGCATCAACATTTAATACTGAGCGTTAGGGGTTTTACTTTGAGTGGCGCAATAGTGATGCTCATTATAGTGCACATCACTAACAAATCACATGTGCTTCTTGATTTTTGAACCATTTTTGAAAACATTCATTTAATGGGACCATTGTAGTAACAGTAGGCCAGAACAGGTCTCAGGTGTCCCCGTAACTGGGTAAGGACATCTCTAGGGGTCAGCACCTTTCATTGGACTCTGCTACAGGGTAACTTCATTACAATCTCCTAATGAGTGATGAGACCACAGGGTTCAGCCTCAGCCATGCTACAGCCCAATTACAGCATGAGATCAGGTCAAATTAACACCTATCCGAAACCTCATCCTTCAGTATCAGGTTACAGACACAATTTCGTCCCATTAATTGAACACTGCTCCTACCTATCTGCTTGTTTTGGGGACATTTCAAGACTAGTATCTAAGAACAAACACTTGATGATTAACATTATATTAAGGTTGCAAAAATGTTGCCAAATGGTATGTTTAGGGTAAATGCATTGTATGTGTATAAACTTATAAGGAATGAAGTTATAAGTTCTTTCCACATTTATCCAGCCAATGTTGCCTTGATTTGTCCATTTTTGAATGTGGCACCACATTCTTTAAAAATGGCTTTTTAATTGGATCTACAACAATTTGTGGACAGTTTTTATTATGTGTTATGCCAACAAACCAATGAGAAAGGTGCTAGTGCTTTTGTGGATCTGCTCAAATCCCGACCCAAATCCTCTGTAACTGACACATATTTAACGACCTACCATTGTTTGGCAAATAAACAATTCAAGGACAGTTACATAGTACTGTATTCCCAACATTTTATTATGTAAAGCTTTTTGTTACATCTCAATTCACAAGGGAATTCATAGTAAACGCTTCTGCAGCACTGTTCGCTCCCAAAAAAAATGGGATTGCGAAATGGGGTTTAGCGAAGTCAAAGCACATTTCTGCCACTTCTATAATAAAAGCTTTGTGATCTTCATGTTCAATTATGGCATGAACAAAAGGAAGCATTGCTAGCTGGGGAAACGTTTCCAAGCAACTAAATTTGCTGAACGAAACTATGCGGCAAATGCACTGCGTCTGAAGGTCTTGAGAGGGTAGTGATGAGAGTCTGGAGGAAGAACCAGTTAACCAGACCCGTGCAGGCAGGGAAATGGGGAGATGCCAGAGCGCTGCGAGCTCTCTCTCGTTGGCAGGGTGATTGTGAGTTAGCATCAAGCGCTGGAAGACGTGGAAGGAGACAGAAAGCAGGTCGTCGTTGACGGACTTCCCCCGCAATCTCTTGGCAGCCAGCCTCTACTCATTTCTAAGCAGGGCTGGCCTCTAAGCGGATGTGGTTCATGGTCAGAACAGGGCACAGCGGTGCTGGCCTTTTGCAGTACAGCCAAGTTGGAGATAAGATCCCGGAGCTACTGCACATACGGGAGGTGGAGATGTCTTTGAACTGCTGGTCACTATCTGGGTTTTGGAGGGAACATTAGACGGATGGTGCATCAAGACAGAGATGTGATTAAATGTTCAACTGCTCGTTCCGGGTATAAATTAAGACTTTAGCGGAGGGGGAAGGAAAGAGACATGATATCATGGCTATAAATAGAGCTGGAGGGAGCGTTGGTTCAAGTGTATGCAAGATTCCCTAAGAGTTACTGTGCAATATGTTGAAGGCATATCTAAATAAAAATCACACACTTGTCAACTAAAAGCCCAAAACAGGAAACTTTGCAAATGTGGTTTTGAGTAATTTATGGTTGGGGCGGCAATCTGTTTCCACTCGTTTCCACTCTACCTGTTTGAAGAGTTGCAGGTTCACGGCCATCTCAAGGAAACTTCTCATGGTGCTGGAGCGGTGTGCCACGAAGCTCTTCTCGCAGAAGGTGATTGGCTCTCCCTGGGGATGAGAAAGCTCGCATTAATGACTACAGACAGTCCGCTATTGGCTAAAATGGCTGAAAACTGTGCTGCTTCATCCGAGACTCACAGACAGATGTTCTGTTTGACTGTGCTCGCTTGTTTATCATCATCACCCGTTGCAATCAATTACATCATTTCAATTTCTCCCCGAGTCTCATGAACGGAATACAAAAAAATTGTTGCCAGGAGAGAACTAAGGCTTGCTAGGAGCCCACACTTCGTCTGTTTGCGTCGATGGGAAAAGATTTGAGATCCTGTGGGCTTGAAAACAGATTTCAATACGAATTTTTCATAAAACCTTCTCTGCGCAAATTGTATTGTCATGTTCAAAGCGACAATGTAAGAATGGTTTAAAGAATTTTTACAGAAATGTGATCTTGTCTGTATGTTTACTATATGTAAAGCTATTTTTATATAATTTGCACAGAATATAAATATAAATAGTTCACTTCACCCTATTAAGTGTTTTTGATTATTTATATGGGATTATGTTTTTTTTTGGTGCTAATGGTGTTTTGCATGCATGCTACAGGAGTAAATTTATTTATGGCACGGACCAGTTTTTTCATAGAATGTGTTTTATGTTTGTGATTGGTTTTTTTATTTAATGTGCGTGATATGTGTAATTTTCTTCTACTGTGTGTTTTTGTTGTATGAGCAGTTGCCTCCTGTTGAGTCTACTTGCTACTTCTTGAAACAAAGTTACTTGCTCGGACTCCAAAGCGAGGCCAAATAAACATAGACAGGCTAAGTCGAATAACACTGTAATCAGTACAAACTGGGCTACAATAATTTGTAATGAGCATGTATGTACAGGCTGGTGTTCTTGAGATAACAACGTTTATGCGTGTTAGTGAAAAACTAAAAGTCACTGAAATAAGGTCATAAAACACCTAAGAACATTTGTTGACAGACTGTCAACATGGGCCTTGTAGTCTAGAATTTTTTGCTTCACCTTAATGTGAAAATCATCTTTGTTTACTTGCTCACAGAATAACAATAGAAAGATTTAAACTATTCTAAGACACTTTTTTTTTCGAAAGGGCATATTCGAATAGGCAGTGATTGACCATGAATTAAGTGGTGATTCACACCTGAGAACACAAAGGCTCACATAATGAGCGGGCGTACTGAGGCGCTTCAGCCAGGTGTGTGGACCATGAGAGAAGGAAAGTTACAAGAAAGAATGGGAATGACAACATAAATGAATATCTTTTTAGTTTGTGTGTATTGAAGAATATATTTATTATCCCACAAAATAAACTGAGATGATTCACTTGCGAGTGCAGTAAACAATTTATTAGGAGACAAGCAAAGCTGACTTTCATCTGAAACTTTTAGCATTAATTACTCCAGTCACACATTCTAGAAGAATCATCCTAATATTCTGATTTTTGCTACATCAAAAGAAAACCTTTATTATATTATCTTATTATTGTTTTGATTAATTGAAACGAGACAGTTTGTCTTGCATGAAAAGAACAGCATTGTTCTAACAGGATTAGTGATTTTCATCCCTTGTGTGTAATATAAGGATTGTTTTTTTTCATTTTCTATACACTGACTCCCCAGCTTGTTGAATGGTATAGTGTGTTGTGTTACACTGATAAGACTGGAGTCAATGATGCTGAAAATTTAGCTTTGATCACAGGAAATAAATAAAATTTAAATATATTTCAAATAGACCAGCAGTAGATATAAAAATAAGTCACAATAAACTGCTAATGAGCAAACAACTTTGACTATTTTAGCAAAAATGCAGTTTGGTGATCAGAAGAGAATTCTTGGATCAACATAAAAATCTTACTGTTTAAAGGTTTGACGTGTATTGTGTCAAACTATTAATGAACACACCATCACCTGGCAGGTGCAAAAACTGTATTTATGGGTTTTGTGCTCTTGAAGGATACTTTTTCAAGAGGGAGTGAAGACCGCTAGTGTTGCCCATGGTCTCAGATGTGTCCAGGTGCTGAGGGAGCTGATTATTTGCAGTGTGGATCGCTGTGCAAACAGGTTATAAATTTATTGAAAATAAATAAGTAAGCAGGCTGGTTACGAACTAAAACTGCATTATTAAATTATTGTGATGGTCACGCTATATTAGGAGTTTATAGGGAAAAAAATGAACTTGTCATTACCACTATAGACCTTGATAGCAGTGATATTTACGACTATTGATAGACTTTTTACCTCAGACAATTGCAAAACAGCAATGGGGGGTTATATTACATTCAAAATATTTACAACAGAGCAGATATTCATGAAACAGACGCTTAGGACATTCTAAAAACACAAGCATACTTCGTATGTGGGCCTACACAATACTAATAGTTACAAACATATGTGGCTACATCATGAACAGAAATAGCATATACAGGGTGATCATTCTATTGACTAAGCTAGCAGCATTATAAAAAATCATAGTTACTTTATATCATATGCTGTGTAGTTTAAGTACAGCATAAAATGAACAATTCCTGGCAGTGAACCATAACGATGACGAAATTAACTTCATAATGTTTTACTTTGATTATAACTTTAGTCAGGAATGATAGGTTCAGAAAAGCACAGTAGTGGGATGTGTGAAGTGATGATGCAGACTAGCTACAATGTAGAATAATAATAAAATTGAGGCACTCGGCTTATGAGCTGGCTAAAGCTTCCTCTTTTTCTGTGGTAATCCGAAATCTGATTCCTCTCAAGCGGGTTTATTGAGGTGAATTATGTCTATTCCATCAGCGCGTAAGTGAACAGTAACATTTAAAAAAACGTGAAGACAGACATGCTGCTTTGTTTGCTGGAAGCAGGCGCTTACCCGCCGCGAACATCCCATAGACGATTGTAATATCAATAGCGCACGCGGCACATGGGCTGTGGTCTTCGCATAGATATAATGAAGGGACACGGAAAGACGGAAGCGTTGTACTCATCTAGCCTTGCTTTATCAGAATACTTGCTTCGTTTAAGAGTAGACGTCAAGCTTTATCTTGATCTATATCTCCGTATCTGTGTTGAGATTTGCTGAGTACCGTTCAGTTTAAGGAGCATTATAAATGCCACTCAGGCAGAACAAGGGCTGAAGACAGCGCACTCGGTTTGTTTTCAGGAGTTATAGAGGCCACTGAGTTGGAAGTTATCATTGGTGGTATACAAATTAAAAGGTAGAACCCTTACAGATTCGATTGGATGTATGCCATTCTGTAGTATAAAACTGAAAGTGTCATTTAAGTCCTTATCGCGTCATCAGGAGACATAGCACAAAACCTGTATCCACGTTAGCGACTCCAGGGGGTAAAGAAATTGTCTTGCGTTCTCTTTGTAATCGTGAATTATACTTACATGGCTGTAAATCGATTGTGACTAATTTTAGGTAAAGAATGTTTTCCGGGCAATTTTTCACTATTGTAGGCTGTTTCTAAGTAACTATCTGTAAACATGGTCAACATTGTTGTAATTTAAATGGGAATTACGTAAAATATAATTTGTAAAAAAGATATCTAATTTTATAAAAGGTTTTTTACTAACCATTCACAGAAACTCAACATTCTAATATTCCCCCAAAATAAAACCATCCTACTAAATATCACAGAATTGAGTTGTGATTACATTGTATTTCACACATACGAATGAGTCTCAATTTTTTCGCACTAATTAGGATCCAATTATAAATTCGTATGTAATTCACTTTCACAGCAAATAAAATGGTGTGGAACTATCACATTTTTGGCGTTTTCGACCACAGAACTAGTATGATTTTTAGTAACAGACTGCCTTTTCGAGACAACAAATTTAGCTCCTATTCCGGAGCAGGGTCTAACCAGCACACTGTATACCCCCTGAGTAAATATACATTGATTGGCCAAACCCGTACGAAAACGGCCTCACGTGCCATGATTTAAAAAGCCGTATTTCGCAAGTATGGAGAACAGTGATAGATTTTTTATATGGACGACTGCATAGGCAGGCAATGTGTCAGCTAAACAGCACTGCATGCATCTTCCAGTTGTCTTTGGAGAATCTTAGTCGTCCTTTCTGTTCTTTCAATCGCTTTACATTTATATCGACATTCCATGTCCATTATTGTGAAATGCGTGAGACACAATAAAAAAAAAAAGAATAAAAACAGCAGTAATTCCATGTAGATTTGCAGACAATGTGCTCAATTGAGGCACCGCTTTGAAGGCTAAGAGTTGCGCAGACTTGACTTCGACGTGTGTGTGTATTTTTTTTCTACGTTAGCACGAAAAAAGAAGACAGTTTGTGCACACCGTTGAAACATCAATAATGTATCTTCGCTCTGTGGGTCTACACAAACCAATTACTCTCTGCCTTGCCAACAAAGATGGCCACATTTGACAAACAGAGAGCGCACTTTGTTTTCCTCAACGCCACTCATGAAACCAAGAGGCACATTTCAGGAGTTTAGAGGGTCTGAGAAGACCACAAAGATCAGGGCGTCCCGATAGGAGCCAAACAGCGCAGCCTGAGCATGCAGAAAGGCCCGAGCAACCCCACTTCCTGTAGCAGTCGACTGCTTCTTCAGCTTACTCTTCAGACTGGAGACCTGAGAGAGAGAGAGAGAGAGAGAGAGAGAGAGAGAGAGAGAGAGAGAGTCAAATTAACACCTCTGAAATAGGTGGAGGAACAGGCAAACCCATTCAGAGTGTGAAGTGTCACATTTACAGGTCACCCCCCACCCTAAAAAAGAGAAAGAAATAAAGAAAAGCCTTCTATCTCTCAAGAGCACCTGCTGCTCTGTTAATTGAAGCGATGGAGACGTGTGCAGGGGTGGGGCCAGAGAGCAAAATGACTTTGGCAGGGAATCTTGGGCTCTCGTACCCTTCGCTTTCTTTGCCTTGTACCCCTAGCTACTTCCCAACTCTCTCGACATACGTGTACTTTTATTATTTTATGGTATACACTATTGTTATCCACCACTCACCACTTACTTGCGTTTTAAAAGACTTTAGTACTGATGAACATGTTTTTGAATTAAATTTGTTTTTATATTTTTGTGCAGCTAAAGAGAAAATGTAAAAAATGTAAAGGTGGAAGAACAGACTCACTAAAAGAGTCAATTCTATAATAATAATAATAATAATAATGTTTAAAAAAAATCTTTGCAATGGTTAGTTCATGTTGTCATATGTCAAATAGCATGACCCAAAAAAACTTCAAGACATTCATGATAAGAGTAAGAAAGAAAACATAATTAAAATTAAATAAAAATTGCTATTTAAAAATCACTACTATATATATTTTTAATAAAAAATGCATTTATTTAATGCTAAAACCACTTGACATGTCACTAAAACTTTGTTGATCTTATTTGTATAATAAGAAAAAATAAATATGCATACATATTTATAATTGTGGTATAACTACATGCAGAAAACATTGTCATGTGACAAGAAAACCTTAAAACAGAAAATTAGAGAGAGTTCATGTTGTCATAAGTCAAAAGATATGACCCAAAGAGAACATTGCAAAATGTCATAATATTAAAAAAAATTTATTCATTACTACAAGTTAAATCAAAATTACTCTGGGGAAAAAAAAAATACAATTTATTTGATGTTAAAACCACTTGACATTTTCAGAGTCATTAAAACTTGCTGAAAATAGTATAAATTTTATAAAACAAATATAAATCTGCATACTTATACAAAAATGCATGCTTCATAAATAAAATAATCAAGGAAAATCATCCGAATTGCATGTCCCCTTCAGATTTTCCCCCATACTCCCAAGTCTTCTGTATCAAATCATCCAAGCCTGTCATGAGACAAAGCGGTGCACAAACACGTGGGGATGAACCATGAAGCGGTGCTTGATCCAGGTAATGTAAGGTTAACCAAATTGATTACGTATGCTGCGGTGCTCATAACCATCTGCTGGCAATTCATTTGCACGCCTGCAATTCACACTGAGCAGCATGCATATCAATAATCAGTTTAGCTTCCTTCATTAGGGAAGATCAAGCGAGGACCATAAACGAGAGCGTTTAGGTGATCCACTGAATACCAAGAGGCAGTTGGGTTTAGGAACGCAGGAAGACCACCTGGCTGAATCGTCACTGATCCTGTTGAACATGGAAAGAGATTTTGCATTCAGGATGTTCACAAACTGGCATTTTTTCATATAGAACTAATTCCATATAGAACTAATTTAATTTTTGTTGTATTTTGTTCTATTCGTCTTTTTTTGGGAGTTGCTTTTTTTTAGCGTCGTTGATGTGATATTGTGGTTAATCATAAGAATCAAACAGGAAGTTTAGCGGGACTAAATTAACAAGTGTCATCTCCATATTTACACTGGCTAAGTGCTTTTATGTTTATGTAAAGTTGCCGCCATATTAATATTTCATGTTGATGCGTTGTCTTTTTTTCCCCTAACTTCTCTCACTCTCCCCAAACAATCCGTTAAACAGTCTTCATTTTTGAAGAATCAAAGAAAGCAAAATGCCACTCACACTCAGGAGAATGTGCAGCACACCCAGTGGGCAAATATGAGGATATAAGACAAAAGGTTGTGCACGAGAACGTCTTCAGTATTTCTGAATTACATTTAAGATTTCAATTTATATTTCTTTACAAATTGTTTTATGTCTGTTTTATAATTAATTTATTTAAACTATTATAAAATGTTTTCAAAAATCCTGTCATATCTTTAAAATAATTTTTTTCATAGTCATTTAAGTCTGACTTATTATTAATCAAGACTTTAATTCAGATTTAAATTACTATAATATTATATAATAATAATTACTATTTAATATTTATTATTAATAATATTTAATATGTATTTAAATTACATGTGATGCATGTGTGTGTGAATATATATATATATATATATTGTATATACACACAAGCACATATCAACAAATGCATAACATACATAAAATAAAAATGTACAGTATAGTAATTTATATATTGTTTAAATTCTTAAATATTTATAAATTTATATTTTCTAAATTATTTAAAATGTATAGAAAGGGAGAGAATATTTATTCTAAATATATATATATATATATATATATATATATATATATATATATTAAAAATATATAAAATTTACATTTTCTAAAAATCTTAAACATTAATAATTAATTTATATATCTAAATTTCCTGTTTTCAAAAAGATATGCACACATTATATATAAAAATTATTTAATCATTTTTTCAAATTATATGCCTATTTTATTATATATAAATATATTCATATAATCTATATATATATATATATATATATATATATATATCTATATATATATATATATATATATCATTAAATATATATTAATTAAAAAAATACTTACATTTTTCAAAAGATCTTAAACATTAAATAAAGAATTATTTAATGTATATATCTAAATTCCATTTAAAAAAACCTCTCTCTCTCTAAATATATATAACTAAAATATATAATAATTTAAATATTATAATTATAACATTCTACAATATTAAATGCAAGTTATCTATCTATCTATCTATCTATCTATATACACACACAATATATATCTATATGTATTGTGTCTACTATATATGTGTGTATATATATATATATATATATATAATATATATATATATATATATATATATAATATATATATATATATATATATATATATTACTTTTTTTATTTACAGAATTTCTTACTGTACATTACACTTCAATTTTGTCCTCTGTCAATATTTGATTCACAAACCAAGATTTGTGACATACAAATTCAAAGACAATGGTGATAAACTTCAATTTAATAATTGGCCGGCACAAGCGTGGCCAATAATTGATCTGTCAGACTAATTAACCACTATACTTTGAGTAACGTAATTAACGGGATGTGAGCGGGGGGCATCAGAGGGGAGCTTAGCTCTACAGGTGATAAACCTATTTGGCAGTGACATTTTTTTAGTGTAAAGTCATTCAGCCTATGATCTGATCAAAGAGAGACTCCCCCATTGGGTCCAATTATAACTATGGTATTGTAGGAGGTGGATAGTGAGGGAGAAGTTGTGGGGGGGGGGGGGGGTATGTTGAGTTATATTATTCATAATCTATGCAGAGAGGCCTTTCCACTATAGGTCTTCTCCCCATAGCTGTGATCTTTTCAATTTACATCAAGCGAGGATGGCTTAGGATGAAAGTGCAGCCTCCAACTCGCTGAGCCCGTGGAGGGCAAACACAGGGCCTCATTAAACTCTACTGCATGGACTCCCCAACAGGGTTTGAAGTGCGTCAAGTAAAGAGCACGGGGTCAGAGGTGGCCCTGAAAACAGATCTCCATTTAACTCACCAGCTGGAGATGATAATTAGCAGGTGCATCACTGTCTCCTGCTCTAAAGGATGATACCATGGAGATCTGCTCTGCGGTGGGCTTCTATTATACACCGAGTTTCAACAGAACACCACTTCTGAGACGCTCAGTCACTCACACACACACACGCCGGCCCTCCCCGAGAGCTGAGCTGTTTATGGTCAAGGGATTTTAATTCATTGAACTGGACAAGCCGCGGACAGGCGCTACACACAGGCATATCCTCACACACATATTTTACACTTCTTCTGCCAGGCTTGTAAACCGAGATCTGATGGATTTTACAGCCTGACTGGATATTTAGAGTGGAATCTATATATTACAAGAAAACTTACAACTTTTACCATTTCTTGTATTTGTCATATTTTTATATTATTGCTTAAACTCGTGTGAGAAAGAAAATATTAAAAATATATATATAAAGCAGTTGAAAAATGACTGTAAATACAGAAAAGCATTTAAGAAATGAAGAATTACAATGATTATGTGGATGAAGTTAATTATGCAAATAAATCAGCTCACAATATCGTCAGGTTACACTGTGACCCTTTCGGAGTATGGCTGAAAGACTTTTTTTAAAGACAGAGGAAAAAAAATATGTTTTGTTAAGGATTCTTGTCCAGGGATGGAAAGCCGTTGGGAGGCAATTAGAGGACTACAAAGAAAAAAGAAATAGATATGAAAATCTTCTGCTTTCTTTTGATGTGCACTAGGCTGAAAAGTACATGTACACGCCGAGTGAATTCACATCCTTTTAGAAAAACAAAAAGACAAAGCGTATTTTAACTGTAATGCTAAAGGATCGCTGACAAAATGCAGGTCAGTGTCTTCTTTATACACAGTATACATTTGATATAAATAAAAAATAAATACTTCAATCAGACATGCATCAGACATGCCAAAAGATTTCAGAAAAAATGCAAGTCAGTGCCTCTTAGTCATTACAAAGCATACATTTAAAATAAATAAATAACTTAAATAAATTTCTTTTTAACAAATAAATTAAAAATGCTAAGATTTCTGACAAAATACTCTTACTTTGAAAAATAAATTTAAAATAAACAGAAATAATATAATAATTACAACAATATAAAATAATCAAATATATTTATAATCTTATATTTATAATAAAAAATATAATAAATAAAATAAACAGATTTAATATAATAATTATAACCGAAATATATATATATATATATATATATATTTATATATATATATCTATACACACACACACACACACACACACATATATATATATATATATCACAAATATGATGTGATATTTATCATACAGTTATAAAATATATACATAAAAAACTGAACTGAAACAAACAGCAAAACAAATGACCACTCAATAGTGTCCACTAGTTAGCATTCCCAAAGCAAATTACTCCATCAGTCACTGCTTCTTCATATGCTAACATAAGCATGCTGAATGTGCAAGTTACTTGATTTGGGCGTGTGGAAGATATACAGCAAATCTTTAAAAAATAAAAATACTAATACCGCTCAGAATGTATTTTTCATTATTTTTGAATACATTAAAACTAAAAAGTCTGACTGAAAACGCCCTTTCGAATGTAAAATTACTTGATTTTTAAGACATCTGCATTTGATTTGAGTCTGACACTCTGCGCCTTCAGAGTTTAAAGCAAAAAAGCGCCAATCAAGTACAGTTATTGTTCATCAACAGACCAATAACGGCAGTGCCTTGAGGGCTGGACACTGCATTAGTCCACTAGGGCCGGAAATGAGCCCCACCTGTCCCGCACACTACGGCACAACAAACAGATCCTTTAAGAGGCTCCTGAATGGGTTTGATTTGCGATGCCCTGGAAATAGAACGAGCGCTGAAGAACGCAACATTCCCACTTTCCCCAAACAGTGATTGTTTGGTGTGTCAGCTGATGTAGTGCTTGTTTTTGTTTTCTCTCGAATCCCAATTAAACAGCTGATCTCAGAGGAGGCATGCCGATATTGTGTTCTCTCTCTGATTAATTTGTTAACCTTCATTTGGTAGCTTAATATACACAAGGTGGGTGTGCAAACTCAGAATTTTGCTGTTGATTGAGAACGTGAACTACCAAACGCAGGAAGTACAAATATAAGTTGTGTGGAAGAGATGAAAAGGGAGACAACCAGAATGACACAAGCAGCAAAGACAGAGAAACTGGAAAAGTAAACAATAGATCTGGTGTAACTTGAACAAGAGTAATAAAGTCAAAAGGAATATTTTTTTATAAAAAGTGTCTGGGTTTTTATAGGGGATGTGTGAAAAGAGAGTGTCGTATAAAGAGGAGTTTTGAGCTGTTTTTTGTAGCAATGTGTTTTTATTATTTTCTATTTTTAGAGAGTTTTAATGACTGCACAAGTAAACACCCCAATACCCTGCTACCAAATCCAATTATAATTGAATAATAATAAAAAATAAAAAAAAGTTTCACAGTGGTTGAGGAGGAGGAAAACACCTTCATTTATTTGTGAGAGAGCAAACTCCCCTTTTAACATAATTTCTTTTCTTTTTCTCTTTTTTGCAAACTCAACAACCACCGTCATTAAAATCTCCAAAATATTTATAAATTCAGTTCTTGATGCAACTATAAAAACTTCAGCAACAAATGTCTTCTAAAACAAAGAAAATCTAGTTTGAAAAACAAAGTCAGCATGAAGAGTTAGACTAAAAAGGCATTAAAGTCATTTTTTTATTTTAATATTTCTATATACGTTGGATCAAAAAGTCACGTTATACTCACCGACAGAGTGTACTGACTTGAACAAAATAAAAAGTAGAATTTAAAGTGTTAAATTTATTTTGAACCTTTGTTTGACACTTTCAAAAAGCGTAGTGATTAAAACCGCAATCCAAAAAACAATCCGTGGACTTTCAACCCCGTCCCATCTGATGTTTCTAATAGAAAGGCATGTTTGAAATCATTCTCGAACGTTCGCCACATCCTCTCAGAGCCGCACCAATTATCATCTCTATTTGTAAAATCCGTAGGTTTGTGCAGAACGGAATCGCTACTGGCGTGGTAGCATTTCTAATAGTCAATAAATCTAAAATATTAAGTGTGAAATTGGGGAAAAACTGCCATTAAATGACAGACAGCAGAGAGCACAGCATAGGGTCCCGTCTGGAAAAAAGGGCCATGTAATTCAGGACAACTGTCACCCCTGACCCGTCTGAGAGCGGGTCTAGTGGTCAGACTCTCCGAATAATAAAATCCACATGGTAAAAAAAAGCCTTCAAACACTTAATTAGATGAATCTCAAAAGGTTCGGCTTGAATCAATAAAAGACTTGGGAGGAAAGAAAAGAAAAAAGAAACGCTCCAGGGTCAGTTATATTATATTTTGCTTTAGAGTTGTAAAATGCATTGATTTTTTTTAGAGGCTAGAAATGCTAAAATCTGTTAATAAATGTGTATTTAAATCATTAAAAAGAAACAAGTGAATCAAATGAATTTATTCAATTAAATTGAATCGACATGTCCTTTTTTTTTAAACACCGATTTGCAGCAAACACCATGTGACAGACAATTTAAGACGAGGGATAAAAAAATAAACCCAGAGCTTTTGCTCAATTTAAACATATTCCTTGAGTTATGAATTTTAATATCCCCAAAGGCATGATAACTAGAGGGGGAGAAAAATGAATTTTTGTGGTGAGAAATATATTATTGTAAGTGACATTTACATTCAGGTGGGGTAATTTAACATGATATGCAGAATACGTTCTATCATTAGTCAATGAAAAATTGCACAAGAGGATCAAAGCAAACATGGAGCTGCCACTTAATTTATCACACTACGAAGACAAAGAGGTTTTTCTTTCCCTCCGTCAGTTTCAAAAGACCCGACTCTTTTTTTTTTTTTTTTTTTTTTTTTTTATAACGCTCTCGGTTTGCAATTTAATTTACAAATGGGATGCCAGTGCTGAGATGGCATAACAGAACAGGCTGACTTTTTCTGCTTGGACAGACAGCAGCGGGATTCACTGAGTCTTATAGGAGTGTTAAAACACCCCCCCACACACACACCACCAGCAGCAAAGAAAAAAGTATGCCGGACGGAAAAGAATAAAAAAACACAAACACGTTTCTTTATGTTCAAAAGGACAGATGACAGACATGTTTCTGACCCCGACGCTGGATGCACTTTCTGTTGCACTGACCGTGCCACCTAAACATTAATTAAAGAGAGAAGGCGCTGGCAGGTGGCAGAAAAGCAGGATCTAATAATTGGCCCCCTTCTTCCCAGCGCCTTCAGAAAATCCAGGAGTTCTAGCAAGATGTGCCACTGGGCAGGCAGAACGAAGAAAAGATTAAAAAAAAAAAAAAAAAAAGGAGATGAAGGCAGGAGTTTGAAATTCACAGAGATGGCCGTCGAATTGCAATGGCTGTTCAACGTCACGGGGCAAGTTTGCAGAGTGCGGTTTTTGGGGATCCACGGCTGCTTCTGCTAATGATGAGAGGACAGAGATGCAGTGTGTTCCTCTGACCAGAGAAAGACTGCTTGTTTAAATGTGTAGGTAGGTGACAAAAAGACGGAGAACGGGAGAAAACGACAATCATGTTCTTTTGTGTGTGTGTGTGTGTGTGTGTGTGTGTGTGTGTGTGTGTGTGTGTACAGTGGGCTTAAAACAAAAGAAAACAGAGAGAACAATTGTGTGAGTGTTTTTGTTGTTTTTTGGTTTTGTTTTAGGTTTACTTTCACTAAATTCTGGGAACAATTTTGTCTCTAAAGTAAAGCAAAATTAGGGGAAACTAACCATTTGGGGAAATAAAGTATTTTTTATTATTCATATTTAATGTATATATTTTTATATATGTTTTAAAAAAAAAAAAACATACAAAAGAGTTTTTCAGAGTTTTATATAAAAACTATTTAGTTTTACATAAAAACTGTATTTATTATTTTACTCGCTCTACTACAAAAGGAGGTTTTGTCAAATATATATTTCACAAAACCTAATTTTGAGGACATCTAGGCTTGTCATCATTTGGAAAATTAGATATTCTAAGTAAATATTGTTTTTAAATTCTAAAAATGCACATTATTCTTTAGTATTAGAGTTAGTCTGTAGTAATTATAATTAGATTTAAATAAAAACAATAGAAGTCTGTGGTGTGTCTTCATTAAGATTACTAGGTGTGTGTGTGTGTTGGTTTGGGACACTCACCACATCACTGGGCAGGTTGTGGAGGTCATCTGCAGGGCTTTCCAGGGTGTTTGTGTCCACGTTCAGAATGACCACATCCTCCAGGGATCTGCTCTTTACTCTCTGAAAACGCAACACACTTGGTTACACACCGTCCTGCCTATTCCCATTTCCTGTTACCAATTTAATAACCTAAATTTTATATATAACATATATATATAACATTTTTGCAGCATAAAAATATTGTATGGTTAAAATAAAATGCAAAGATATTTTCAGCATTAAATTCCAGACAAATTCAGAGAACATATTTTTTTGTTGTTTTTTTCCTTCAACAATGTCAAAACCTACTCGCATAAAGACTAAAGCAGGAACGATTTAAACAGATTAAATTAACAATGCAAACACTAGATTCTCATGAATTAATCCAGATGAACAAAAATCACACACACACACACACACACACATTATATATCATACATACATACATACATACATACACACACCATATATATATATATATATAACAAACTACATTTTTTATTTTATCATATGCTTTTTATTTATTTGTGACACAGTGTTGCAACTGTTTTAATGAGGAAACCTATACATAATATCTAATTAAATAATAAAACTATTCAGGCACATTGAATGAAGCACCACTGTGTTGAGCGGTGTAATGCTTCCACACAATGGTAGTCACGGTAGTGGCGACAAATCCAATAATTATTCCTCCAGTGCAGGTGGGGGAAACAGCCATGTGTGTAAAAAAATTCTGGTTTGTCATTTTTGACAGTCGCAGCTACGGCGGCCTGTGTGCTGATTTGGTCTAATTACGTGCAGCCGGATTTGGGAGAGAGGTTTGGAGGGGGGGGGGGGCTGTCAGCGGGCGAACGTGTGATAAACACCAGCACCGCTGCGACTGTCAGCGCTATCAGATCTGCGCGTGAAGCTATAGGTCTACCTCCAACCAACATGCCATTTCTCAATAACCACGCACCATCTCTTTGTTTCTCCGCCGTTTCACCGGCTCTTTCATTTCTCATGGGCGCCCAGGAGATGAAAAGCAAAAAAAAAAAAACAATGTGTCAATTTTTCTAGGTTTCCCTGCGCTCTGCGATGATGCATCAAAGTAGAAGGGCGCTATTAGCATCTCAGATGGTTTGAATCCATAGGGACAGCTGATTTTAAGTGACCCGGAGTGAAAAAAGTAAATAAATAATGATGGTTTATGTAATATCGGAAAGCTGCGACTGGTAGCAATAGTGCTTCTGTTCAAACATCTCGAAAAACACTTTAAGGATGATGAACGGCTGCTGACAGTAGATTTATTTGACGTACCTCTAAAAGGCTGAGATGAACTCCGACCAGATATGGCATGGGCGCACTGGAAACAGAGACAAACCACAGTCATTAGCAACATAAAAATGCTTTATTGCATTTTAAAAATACTAATAATTCAAATAAAATGCATTGTTTTCTTTACAAACAAAACATATAACACAGTACAAATATAACACCAGGCAAAAATTTTCGAAGCAAATAATAATAAACAAGGATCACAGCATGCTAGAGTTCTCGGCCATTTCCCGGAATGAGTGCTTTTGAGCGCTGAAGGTGATTAGTGTAATTGGCGAGTGTCACTTTTGAGTCTCGGTGCAGAGCGGGGCGAGGCAGGACTGTGTAATTAGATAGGTTTGGGTAGCCGCTACAGTGCTCGCTCAATCAGGTTATGTGGCTAATAAGCTGCAGTCTACCTCGCTGCATCTGTTAAGGCCACAGATTTAACTGACATGCAGGCATGCTGACACGCAGACACGCACGCACATGCATGGGGTGAGCTCTGTCACGTCATTGTTGTCCATGAGTGTAACTTTGTTATGACAGCCTAATTCCCATCATTTCTAATAACATTCATTATGATCGATGCACAGCCTTATAATATGATAATGCTTTTTTTGGTATAATTAGATAGCTTAAATATGATAAATCGTCTCGGAAGTCTGTGCTGGACTGGAAAACAGCGCTACTCTTAAAGCTGTATTTATATCAGCGTTGTATTATTCGACCACAAATATTTTCTGAGGCGCTCTGGTGTCAAGCACTGCAGCACAAGTCCGTCAATTTAAGGGTATAGGGTGTTCTGGTAGCTATAGAGCAGGGCTGTAAGTTAAGAGTGCGGTCACGGTTTTAGCCCACAGTCGGCATACGGAAATCAGTCTGCCTCTCAAGCCATATATGTTCTTGACGGGTAAAAAAAAAGAAAAGGAGATTGCATGCTGGACTTGGTGTGGTGGCATTAGTGCTAATAAATCATGTCCTTCATAAACCCTTTGAGATCTTAGACATGGTGAAAGATATTCATTAGGATGAGGGGTATTTCAGAAAGTAGTACTGCATGTTCAGAAGCTCCATGTTACCGATGGACCGATATATCGGCCAGGCCAATTAATGGCCTAAAGTTTGGCTGAATTTTGAGAAAGTACCTGCTTGGCCGATTAACAGAAGTCTGACCTTTTCAATTTCTTGTACTTAAATACTGTTAAATAAGTGAAACGTTGAGTAAAATAAAATTATATATATTATAATATATATTATTATTATATATATATATATATATATATATATATATATATATATATATATATATATATATATATACACACACACACAATACACACTAAAAAAAGTAAATACATTGACAAATAAATTAATTAGACAGACTTATCTATGTTTTATGATATTCAATATATCAGCTTTATCAGTCATTAAGCAGAAAGCAACAGATTTCCATAAAACTGACTGCTTAAAGTTCCTGCTGCCCAGTGTGTGCTCATTATTAAATGTTGGCATAGGATGAAAATGGTTTCGACATAGAATGTAGTACTATCAGCTCCTAATCGACAGAATATATATATATATATATATATATATATATATATATATATATATATATTTTTTTTTTTTTTTTTTTTTTTTTTTTTTTTTTTTTTTTTTCAGTCAGGGTTGCTTTTGACATACAAAGCAAACATCCATGTAAAAGCTTGATAAATTAACTCGAAATGCCTAAAGCACATAAATCATACAGCTCTAAAGCTCAGAAATCAGCACAGCCCAAGCTTGGGTGAGATATAAATGAAACATTTGCGTAAGTGTGTGCATGCGCAGATGAGAGCGGCTCTTACCAGCAGTAATCCAGCAGGTGAGGAGGAAGTACAGGGATGAAGATGTGTTGCCAGTGCATAGGGTAGAGCATGGCAGTGGACCCATGCACGCATGCAGTTAACTACGACAAGAAAAAAAGAGACATGTGAGCTCCTTCATATGCCAGTGTTTAATGATTTAAGCTTAAGGGGTTTTCGCTTATTGCAGGCCAGGAGAGCAGGCAGCATTAGACAGTTACTCTTTTTATCATAACATCACAAGCCGATTAAACGTGCGCTTTTGTTTTTCGCTTTTCTGATGTTAACTGCACAGGTTCAAACCCAAAATCAGGGCATCAATCAAGGGCCTTAAATTACACCAACGCACAAAGTGTTGAATGTGTAGCGGCTCCAGAGCCGATACAAAATTAATGATGCTTTATTACTGTTATACACACACACAGTAAATAATCAGACTCTACAAGAAGCGAACACTTAATTACAATGCTTGTGTGGATGTTTAATGAGTGAACACCCAAGTGACCCCTCACCACACCCTGATTCCCCCCATGGCTACCTAGAGGTTGTAATGACCTGTGTGGCACACGCGCACACAACGACTCTTCCTCATCTTCCAGATTAAAATAACATGATTAAATATGGAAAAAGAACAGAGGTCTGAAGGCTCCTCTGGGACTTCATTAGGGCAAATTGCCAAAGAATGAAACATGAGTTAGCCAAGAGAGACTGTGAGCTGTTGGAATACCATGGGGAGTAGGGGCTGGAAGAGGGGTCTTGACAATAGGAGCTTCCAGTAATGTGTGAGTAATCAAGAGACCCCCCCACCCACCCCCCTGCTCACTGACACACAAAATATCACAATTGACCACTGCAACCAACCAAGCTTGGCGTGGCACAACAGTTAGCTTCAAAGAGATCAGTTTTAATCCTGAATCACTTCTGTGTACGTCCATGATGTGTAAGGCTGGTTGAGTGTTGTTGTTGTTGTTGTGTTCGTTGAGTTCTGTGAAACTGTGGTCGAACGCAACCACTCTGGATAAGACATGACCTATCGAGTCAAAAAATAGCTCAGCTTTATTTAACAGTAATTTAGTGCCATGCATTATAACATATGCAAATTTGTTGTGCAGTTCTCTGAAAAGAAAGAAAAAGCTTTAGTTGTGACAGATCTAATTCCATCCGGCAATTTAGAAGAAAGAAATGAATATTTATGGCATTTCTCACTAACTGAAGTTTGGTTGATATCAAAGCTTTGAGACCCATTCTGTTCTAGATCCCTTTTTCTCAAGGTCCAATAAATGAATCATGCTGAGAGGTCATCGCACTGCAAAGAAACACTTTTCTTTGACTGTGCGAACAGACTGTGGTTTAGTTTCTTAAAGGGGAACCTTTCTGTACCATGTAGAGATGGGTAAAAAGCCTAATGCCACATTCCAATTAATTCAACAATGTACACAGACAAACCCAATTGGCTTGATTTATTCTTGACTTGAAAGTAAAACAGTGCCGTCTTCTTTCAAAGACGAGGGCACGAGAAGGAGGCGGCGAAACCTAGATAAACATTAAAAGGTGGAATTCAAAAACAAATTAACTCTTGATATTTTTCCCACACAAGATGTTTTGCTCACAACCAATGGATTCATTACAGAGCACACAATCCTGCAAGAAAATCAGTCATGACCTCCTTTCTGTGACAATTAAAGAGAAAGTTTAGAATAAATGTATCACTGCCATTGAATCTCCAGTTGTACCCACAATGCACTGTTGGAGTGCTGCTCCCAATAAAATATTTGGCGGTGTTATGAATAATTAATGAAGAAATGCCAAATGAAAAGAAAGCCAAATGGCCACAAAAGGCAAGGTATGCTTGATATTCCTTTGAATAAAGAAGTCATCTGCAAGAACAAATGCTGGATTATGGTTTGTTTGGATGCGGGGCTGAATCCTGCAGAGACCTGTGAGCTACCGCTGCCGTTAGCGGTAATGAGTGTGCTGGGGACGTGTTAAATGGGGGTCTTCTCTATTATACAAAGGGATCCATCTTTGGAAATATAATAGACCCAAAATACCAATAATGCCATTCTAAAGAATCCCAAAGAACACATGAAACGGTCCTTTCATAAAAAAGACGTTTTTACATGAAAACCAACAAATGTAACGTCAGTTCTACAATCGTTTCATTAAAGCATATATTTTTTAGAGGATAAATATCTCTAAAAATAATATACCTAAATGAAACTACATCATCATACATCATCAATATGCAAATTACTAGTGATAGACTAGTTCCAAACTCCACTGTATATCGGACCAATATTGGACCAAAAGTCAGCAAGTTTATTAAAAAATGACAAGGCAAAAGTTGAAAGACTCTAACAAGGCCAGCAACATTTTTTTTAACTGCTAAGCAGCAAGCTAGAAGCCCTGAGAGAAACAGACCTGCACATTTCTCTTGAGAAGAAAGTAAATAGAAGGATCTTGCCGTCTTGGTTCAGTGAACTTGGGATTTGCCCAATCAAGTGACAGTCCCAGAACTCTCACTTCACAATCAAACTACGTTCACACTCATCTCTAGGAGTACATTTGTACCATTTTGCCTTGCTGAGATATATTCCACAGATGAAGTAGAAAGATATGCTTTGTAACACCTTTCCAGTGAACCTGTCTATGTAAACAAGTTGACGAACATATTCCCTACATCTAGGGAGAAGCTGGGGTTCAAAAATATCCATGGCAACTTCTCCAAGAATAGACAAAGACCAAAAAAAAGGCCCGTTCTTTGATAAGCACAACAAAGCTCACAGTGGAATCTGTGATTGGGGCAGACTGGAGACTAGAGGTGCGATTCCCCCTGACAAGGGTGACAGCACCGCAGTCTGTGCTGACTCCTGCTACCTGCGAGACTTCTCTCCCCTGGCCCTCTCCTTGTTTCCCAATTACCAAGCCTCGCTCTCCCCTCCTGTTGACAAACGCACGGCTCCGAGCGGGGCGCCGACACAGGTGCATTGCTAACAAGGAGGTGGCATTAAAAAAAGAAAAGGTAGAGGTAGGGTGCAAGGCACCAAACACCACTAATCCACCTCCCACTGCAACACGATACCACAAAGAAGAGAACAGGAAGTGCCGGAGGAAGATAAAATGTCTATTAAAGGTGAGGTAAGAGAGATGCTTGAAGAAGGAATGAAAATAAGGCATTGCTGAGTAGAGTGTTAAAAAAGGGGAGTGTAAGGCCGAAAGGAACCTCAGTGGCTAGCACCACAGGCCAAGACGGGATTGGGTCTTGTTAGCATACCACTGACAGCATGATGAGAAGGCGGCTGTCAAGACTCGGGGCAGGCCAAGGGGGTCTCGCAGATGAACCGCACCAGGGCCTCCCAGTTGACTAGTTAGAGGGATCCTGATGCAGCACAATTATACTGGCATATGACAAGACTGCATGGGCGGCTGCCTCCCAGAGCCTGCGACATGGTTTTAAAACAGTGGTACTCCTTACCTCTGGTCACAAAACAGCAATAAGTCAACTGATGCACTGTTGTTAGATCATGATTTATTCTTTTGCTTTCCAATACAGGCAAGTGTGCAGCCATGTTCTGCCAGACTGACACAGCAGGTTCACAAGGGGCCTGAACACTCAGGGTCCGCTGGCAGAATGCATAATGCATTCGCTCTCATTCTCTTTCCTTCTCTTTCTTTATCCCGTTGGCTCGCTGGAGAAACGGTAGTGGTAGGCTGACCACACCGTGGCCACTGTCATATGCCCCCTCTGAAAAATTCAGGAAATTGGCCATATGTCTACACTTGCGTCTTTTTGCGAAAATGACCAAATGTGTCTTCCTACAGTTGCTTGCAACTCCCAAGGCTCTTGAGAAGATGACGGATGGTTTTGGGATTTGAGATGATGAAAGTCTATGCTGAGGCGGAACCTTAATATCTATGTTCGTCGTAGTAACTTTTTTGGCATATTAGTTTCATAAACTTAAGGTCGCTCATGCTCCCATTTTGCAAAACAGTAAATCAAGTTATGGGAGAGTAAAAAAAAAAACAGTTTACCCAAGAGACTAGTGATTTGCACATTCTAACCCCTCGTGTCAGTGAGCACACGGAATGAAGGCGGCAGCACGGAGGAGTGAAATACTCCATGGATAGGGTCATTCTGACAGCCTCCTCTGGAGCCAGAGGGTCCGAGGGGAGCCCCTCATTTCCGGCACTGTCGGCGAGCGCACCGCAGATGCTCCGGGGGGAATCGGAGAGAGATAGGAAGTGAATGACATCACTCGTCACTTCTACACCAACTGTCGTGAAAGTTTGGACCATCATGCGCCCACTCCCTTTTTCAGGGAAGAAGAGCCAGACAGAAAATATGTGGAAGAGTCAGGGATCCAATAAGTGATGATTTAAAGCTAACAGACTTGAGCCCACTGAAAGAGCTGAATCTGTGTACAGTATTTTTTTTTAGATGTTTTAGATTACTGTATCAATATTTTCTTTCTTACTTTTCAATTAATGAGAAGCAGCTAATCTAAATAACTTATTATGATGTGCATCATATCATGAGGTAGTTGGCAATACGTAGCCCTAGAGGGGAGGAAGAATAATAAGACCTACATAATAATGTCTATGATTCTGCATTTTCCACTGGTGTGAAAAGTTTCAAGTCTTGGGTGCAAAAAATAAATAAATAAGTCCATCACATATTATGTTAATTAGAAACAAATTAAAAACACATTTATTTACATACAAAAATAGTTCTGATGGTTCCCAAAAGACCAATTTGAAATGTATTGTATAAAAGCAATGTATACTAATATTTTTAAGTAACAGGAAAACTGTCTGATGTGTAAATGAGAATGACAGCAGAAACTCACAGTGCTAAGCTTGCTTGAGGTAATGATGATGCGTCGCTCATGCAGCATGCTGGCGTAGAGGTGCAACATGTTGTTCACATCCACTGCGACAAAGTACTCAGTTAAATTTCTCTAGGAGAAGGAAAAATATGGTTGATTTAGAGCAATTAAGGTATTTAGACAGCGAATCACTCTTAAAAATGTGTGGATGGCATTGCATTCAATATTTCATTATATATTTTCTTCAGTTGTTTTGTTGTTTAATTTTTTCATGTTTTTTATATTTTGCTTTGTTTCCTATTTTGCCTCACATTTTGCTTGATGTTTTGTTACACATTTGTTTTTTTAATGTTTTGTTTTCTATTTTGTTTTGCTTAATGTTTCATGTTTTTGTTTAAGGTCTTATGTTATATTTTGTATTGTTTCATGTTTTTTTTTTTTAAGTTTTTTATATTTTGTGTTGTTTCATGTTTTGTTTTAAGGTTCTGTTTTTATCTTTTATCTTTTGTTTTGTGTTTTTTTAATGTTTTGTTTTATATTTTGTTTAGTTTCATGTTTTGTTTTGCTTGATATGTAGTGCAATGACATTCATTTATTAAGTGTGGCTTAAATTTGGGGCCTCTGTACTTGTGACTGGGTTAAACATACTCACATTTTCAGGTATGGTGGGGAGCCCATTAATATCAGGAGCTATGAAGTATGAATGCTGTAGAAAACAGACAATAAAAGATTAAAGTTAAGGTCATACAGAAGTATTTAGAATTTACAGACCCTCTAACTTACTGTCTGTTCCACAACCAATAAATAAACTGCAATCAGCCTGAACTTTGTCTGCACTTGTTAACATCATACATCCAGACAACAGATAGGGATACATGAAGTCAACAAACGCCGATCCCCTGTGGACACTACCGGAGGAGGCTCCCCGCATCGGAGAGAAAGTCTTTATTAAGGTACAAAAGCCAACTGCTCTGTTCTGACAGTATCAGAGGGGTCTGCCAGGCGTACGTTTAAACAGGCGAGCAAGTTTAATGTCTGGATCAAAGAGGCTCTGAAGCAAAGATCCCACACTGCCTGCTAACTTTAGAACTTTTGTTTGCCTGCGTGGTGCGCTCCGCTCTTTCCCAAGGCTGGGTCGCGATTCGTCATGCGTAAAGAGTACCCATCTGTTGCTCAACACATAGGTTTAACTTTTGCTGCCTTTGCATATGATCCACTAACAAATTCAAGCACATCTAGCATCCGCTAACACTCAAAGATGCTTTCAAATATTCATCTTGGATGCGATTATCACATGACTCCAGCAATCGAACCAAGTGCTGTGCAATGTCAGAAACAATTTATCTGTGCTCTATGTGTGTGAGTACTTTTGCTATAATCGTACAAATATAAACAATTTTAAGATATCAATAAAGCAGACTGACCAAGTTCTCTTCTTCATGTGCTGACATGTGTTTATTTTCCCATACCGAGCAGCTGACTGCCCTCCGTGTCGTGGACTGCAGTTCCAGCTTGTGGTGGCCAACACTTTGCAGCCGTGTTTATAAAAATCACACATTATCAGAGTGCTTGTTATCACCGCGCTCTGCCTGCTGCTCCCTGTAGAGTGATCAGAATCCCAGACCCTGCACCCAACACCACTCCCCAACACACACGTCGGATTTAAACATTACTGCCCACACAGTACAGATGGAAACCTCTCCTATCACCAAGACCCTCTTCCCAAATTCCAATAGTGAACAAACATTTCATGTTGCCAACCATTTTAACTTCAGAGAAGTTAAAGCGGAACATGATGGTGATTAGTGAACCCACCACCTGCAGGGAGACAGTACAGACAATTCCAAGAAACCCCTTTGGATGACCTGATGGGCTTTTAGATTGCAAGCTAAGGTCAATTTGTTGATTACTTATCCTGAGTAATAGCAAGCTTTATAACTAATGATGTCAACTTAAAGACAACATTAATGTAGTATGATAAATAAATGTAATGATATATATTTATATATATATATATATATATATATATATATATATAGTGTTACATTTATATAAAATATATAACATTTATTTATATTTTAACTATTTGTTAATATGTGAACATGGAACAAGTAATAAGTAGTAAGTGTTTATTTTTTGTTTTAGGCAATAGTAAATTGTATGGGTCAAAATTATTGATTTTTCTTATGCCAAAATCATTAGCATATTAAGTAAAGATCATGTTCCATAAAGATATTTTGCAAATTTCCTACCATAAATATATATAAAATGAATTATCATTGGTAATATGCATTGCTAAGGACTTCACTTGGACAACTTTAAAGGCGATTTTCTCAATATTTTGATTTTTTTTTGCATCCTCAGATTCCAGATTTTCATGATTTATAAATCTCAATTTCAGTTTTGTGGTCCAGGGTCACATATACCAATAGTTGTGTAAACTTAATGTGTTTAATGTAGAGTTTATTTAAGTGTGTGTGTTTTGTGGTCAAGGTTTGTGTGTGTGTGTGTGTGTGTGTGTGTGTGTGTGTGTTTGTGTGTGATTAAAAAGTAATAGTAAAGTATTACAACACTGGATGATGTTTTAATGCAACGTTCTTGAGCAGATATTCAAGGGTGCAGTGTTTATTTTCTTTTTATCCATATTTAAATAAAAAGATAAATGTAGGCTAATGGGCAGGGCATCAAGGAGATTTCTTGAGCATAATTGCCTTTTGCCTTTTGCTTTTAATTCAAGAAAACTTTTGATATTTGAAGAAAATACAGCAGTGTGGAAGTGCATGAATCATTTAGCAAGTTTGATTGTTTTCCAGAAAAAAAAAACAAAAAAAACTGACAACAAGACCCAGGACGGGTTTTTTTTTTTGTCATATTTAAAAAAAGAATAGTGCTGGTTTATTTGGCAAAATTGGAGATCTGTCTCCCATGCGATTAGGGCAACAGCTCCAAATTTCAGAACTGCCCTGTTCTCTCTTTCTCTTTCTTTTCATCCCATCCCTTCAGCACACTCACTCTCCACTCACCGACTGTCTGCTTCCTGGATCTTGCACTACTTGCCCATTGGCAAAATGTAAGTAGTTGCTCTTGCAAAAATGAAGGAAGAATATACACGGATTAGATGGAGAGATCAGACAGACAGACATACACATAGACAGACTGTAAAAAAAAAAAACTGACAAGGAATGGAATGTATTGAATGTTGAATGGTGTGTGGAATGGGGTACAGAGTAGAGGAGTGTTTTTTTTGTATGATGATAGACAGAAAGAACAATAGAATGAAAGATAGAAAGAATGATTAATAAATAGAATGATAAAACAACAGACAGACAGACAGACAGAGAGAGAGAGAGAGAGAGAGAGAGAGAGACAGGCAGACAGATAGACAGACAGAGACAGAAAGACAGACAGACAGACAGACAGATAGAGAGACAGACAGAACGATAGACAGACAGATAGATTAACTGAACGTCAGAGCGAGATTTCTGTTTCTAAACAAAGCGTCAGCCCTCTCCAGCACCTACCACACTCAGATTGACTGCCGTATACGGCTTTGGCAAGGGGTGGTTGTGCAGCGTTTCCAACATGTCGTTTAAGTCATCTTCCTGTGAGGACAAAAAAAGACAAATATGAAAAACCAACAAATTGAAAAAAAAAACAAGCACAACCAAAGGAGTACGAAAGGAAAACAATGGCAACTGCAGAGCGATTCCATGATTTAAAGTGCTCAGTGTAAAGTATTCCTACAGCAGTCTGCAGAAGAGAAATATATCCGACTGACACACATTTAACGAGCGATCCTGAGGTTAAGAGACGGTAGGCTAGGCTGCGGCAGACGCTTATTATTCTGGGGATGATTTATGGCAAACATTGGCTGTTCGTAATTAACCAAAGGTCCTTCCTCAGAGAGGGCGGCTTTAAGAAGCCATTGGAGAAAAGCTTCGCCTCAAAACAGGCCTCAGGATTATAACGCTGAGCTTTTACGAGCTTTTATGACAAGAGTGCAATTTACCCTCTCAAACTTGCTGTAGAATAGCAATGCCGTTGCTGTTAAAACGGTCTGACATTGAATAGTTAGGCACATATTTAGATTCCCCTTTCCTTGTAAGCAAGTTCCCAGATTAGCTGTATGGCCAGAGCTCACAGCTTGTATGGCGGGTGTTTGTACGTATGTGTGTGAGAGCCGCTGTTACGAGAGCCTGGACGCTCACACGCATGGTCAGTAACACAGCCTGAGGAAACACTTCATTTACCCTCACCATAAACCTTCAGCGCTCTTGTCCTTCCTCATCAGTCAACATCGCCTCACGCGGAACAGAATGACAAAAGTCAACCCAATCATTCTTACTCGCTCAAACAATTCATTTATGCATAATAGCTTTTGTAGGACAGTTTGTAAGGGGGAAAATGGTAAAAGGTTATTTTAGCATCGAGATACTGTTATAGTTTTTATTAATATTTTTAATCCGTTTTTATTTCTATCATTTCCCGTTTCATTTCAGTTAATATTGTAGTAAATTTGTTGTTTTTGTCATTTTAACAGTTTTTATACATTACTTTTTTTTCAGTTTTACTTTCAGTTTTACTTTAGTTACTTCAAGAAAAACTAAATTAAAATGAGAAATGTCTTCAAGTAAAATTTTATAAAATAAATTTCTTTATGGTTTATGTTTCAGATTTTGTTAACTATAATAACCCTTCTGCCTAACATTGTAAGCAAAAATTAAATATATATATCAAAATATAATGGTTTCATTTTGGAAACACCAGAAAAAAATATTTCTATATTGTCATATTCATTGCAAATGTCCATCTAAATTCTATGACATTGCTCTGGGTATAACAAATGTACAGTATGTAAATTGTTCATGAATTAAATCTTAATTTAACAACAACAATTTACTTAAGAATGATTTTATGAATTAATTAGACTAATCTGTTGTGCCCACATTTCATGAATAAAGCCCATTTTGGTTATTAAATATCCTATATTAGTTGTCACATTTAAAGCAAATTTTGGTTTAAATTGTATGAAAAATCTTCCATAAATTGCTGAATTGTGTGCAAATAATTTGCAAAAACTTTCTTAATTAAATATTTGCATTTAATGCAAATGTCTATATAAATAGCACCCCCCATTCTAAAAAGAAAAAAAAAGGAATTCACATAAAATTGTCGCACACAATGTAAATGTGTAAATCTTTCCTAAATCTAATCTTACAGAAACAGTTGCATTAAATTACATTTTGTGCAGATTGTTTGTAAAGTCATTTTTACACAAATTATAGCACTGTTAAACACTTGTTCTACAGGCTTTATTTGTAAATATTTTGTATATATATATTTTGGTATGTGTTTGTATTATGTGTACTGTTTATTTGTATCAAGTAGCATTTATTCACACAGGCAGCACTTCTTTTCCCAAAAGAAAACTTTCTGGATTGCAGTTCTACCATCTGTTGACCACTACAGTCTCATAAATGAAGCTAAATGACTTTGAAAGTTACACTGAATAAGCATCTGCTAAATGCCTTCAATGAAAATCATAAAAAGAATGCATTTTAAATAATGATAAACATGAAATTTGAAGAACGAGGGCAAACTCTTTCTTGGGGTTTAAAAAAGGCATACTTCTGGTACTGGTCGATGACACAGAGCATCTAACGACTTAATTCCTGACCCCTGTGACTCCCAGTGTACTTAGCCCTTGATTTGTTTGTGTAGAGGAGGCTTGGACTTCCTCCCATTTCTTTCAGCGGCTCCAGTACACATAACAGAACGATAACAGACTGATAGAGAAACTCTTACACGCTGGCTCCACAGACTCTGTTTTTCATTTGATGTTAGCTTAATATCCCCCCCCCACCCCCTTTTTCTAATTCAAACTTTTCAGTAGTCTCTTACTACTGTGAAACTTTCAGAAAGAAATTTGGCTCAGTGTATTTCCTGACAATTTGTTTTCCCGTATATCATAAGGATTGACTTCCTGTTCGATGCTCGGTCTGTTAAATGTCACCAACACTGCAAAGCAAAGCGCAACCAACCAACTGTGCCTGTTTCGCTGAGATGGATTACAGATGACGTTTTTCTTTTTCCTTTGTCTTTGCACAAAACAAAACCCTCGAGTTTTTCTTTGCAGTGGCACTTTTGGCACACAAGCTGGATGGCAGGAACACTGATAATTTCGCTGCTATTTGTGACATTAAGCATTTGCTCAATAGGGGGTCTGTCATGGTGCAATCAATTTAATGCATATTTCTTTGCACAACATAAAACCATTTTCAGAAATGTGCAAATTTAACTTAATCCAAAGTTTTAAAAAGACTGCAAGGGTACATTATTGCATTAAATGCAATAACGAGTGTACAATGATAAAACCATTTTTTAATAAATTAGCGCATTTGATGCAAATTTCTGTGTAAATCTTTTCAAAGTCATTCTTATGTATTTTATTTTTGCTCATCAAACAAGTCGAAGACTTCAACTTAGCTGGTGTTTTAAAAAGTCTGTAACCTATCATTAAAGATGTGCTTTAAACACAATAACAGATTTATAAAAATTGCAAATTTCTTTGTTAACCTTTCATTAACCTATTCTTGCATATTGTTATTTTGGCCATTTTTTTCCATTAGCAGTATTTAAAAAATTCACATTAAATGTGATCATTTATTTAAGAGCAGTTTTATTAATGATTTTACATGAAGTATAGCATATAACGCAAATTCAAGCAAATCTTCAAAATCATTCTTTGATGCACATTCTTGTGTAGATCATAAAACCATTATCAGAAATGCGCAGCTTTAACTTAGCTGGTGTTTTAAAAACTCTACATCAAATCAGATGATGTGTAAAATTGTTCATAAATCTGTTCTTGAATAAATTATCACACTATAATTTTTAAAGGATCAGATTTAATACAAATTTCTGTGTAAATCTTTGCTACTGTAATTGTGCTCATTTTTGACATGTGAAGACAAGTTGAAGACTTCCCTTAACTTACCTGGTGTTTTGACAAGTAGTCTGCAAGGGTATTTAGCAGCTTATAATAAATCTCAAACCAGGGGAGATAGCTGTCAAAAAAAAGAGAAGAGAGAGAGAGAAGAAAAAGTGCATTAAACAATTATTTATTAAAATACTTACCAAGAAAAAGCTGTAAACAACACTGTAGCCCCATTCAAAAGGGCGGACATCATTTTTCTCAAATACATCACAGCCGATTCTTCCTCGCCTTGACTTTTAACCTGGCGGGCTTTAGACTTCCTTTAGCATTTTCGGCTACAGTGAACCTTATTATCACATTCTTGCTACTCGCTGACACTTACATTCCCGCCACAGAGCGGGCTCAATAAAAGTATTTGGTTTCTTCAACAAAAACACGACTGGACCACTGTAGCCTGTAATAAACCAGGGATGGGATGGTTTACAAGCATGCTGCGCCCAGATGCACAACCTGAACCTCACTGTCTTACATTAAGTCACTACATATGTCACCACTTTTTTTCTCCTTAAAATTAATCTCTCTTAATAATGAATTTCTAAAATTACATTTCCTAGCAGGAGCACAAAAATAATTCACACCTTATCAATGTGTATTAACTAATCACACAATGACTAGCCAAGAGTATCTGCAACATTGTGTGTGTTGCTGCCTGACAGAATCTTGGCAAAGTTGACAGGCCTTTAAAAAATGGAATGCAGCCAATGTGTTGTTTTGGCTTGAAGGTTGTAAGAACACACACCATTTATTTTGTTATGCAATCTAGTGAAAAAACGCAGCCTGCTAGTGGGCTCTGACTTTTTCTTTCCCGGTATGTAGGCATGATTACAACATGCATTTCGACTCGGTCTGAAATCTCACACTTAACCGAAAGCGATTACATCAGCTATTCTTTTCAAACACAGAGCTTCGACTTTTGTTTGTCACTAATGCTTGATTACCTTAATTGGCAAAGACAGCGCAAAAGAAGAAGCTTGAATTAATAGATGGGGCAATTTTTGAAAAAGAAAAAGCAGAAAGGCTTTCATATCATCTGATCCCAGTTAAACCACAGAGCACGAGTCTTTTTTTTTCTTCCCTTTTTATCCTTCCATGGGTCAGTGAGCTCTCCAGCAGACTGGAATTAACGTATAACAAAAAACACAACTAAGTGCATCTAATGCAAATTTTCATATTGCCGAATCTGTAAAAAAGGGGCCATTGGCACGGCGTTCCCTGGGACGTGCGCTCAAGCGTGAGTGTTTCAAATCTGGGTGACCATTAACCTAAAACAATCATCTCTTAACATGTCAATATTTTGACGTGCATGACGACATTCATAAACCAGGTCACACTATTCCAAATTAAATGTGTCTATGCAAATTTCTAGATGGACAAGAAAAAAAATAATCCATGGTCTGCGTGTTTTGGTTAGCGTGACGTGTTGTTTGAAATATCGTAATCGACCGACACCTTGCTCAAGCTGCATTGCACAACAAAGAAAAATCATTATCTATCTCTCTCTCACTCACTCTTTGTTTAAAATGCGAGGCTCCTGGATGCTAATCCTTCATTTTTCACATGTGAAAGGGATTTAAACGGGAACCTCTCCTTGTCAGAAAGGCACGGCAGGCCTTGAAGAGCACAAACATTCATTATACACTTAAATGAGAGTATGTAAATCTTTTGTTTTTTAAGTCAAACAAATCGCTGCTCTATAAGCAGCAGACTTGTGTTTATGAAGGAATACCTTTCACAAAATCCTGGATTCATTTTTAAGTCATAAAGTAGAAGCACACAATTTTTCTTCTTGTTTTAATTTTTCTTTTCTTCTTCTTTTTTTTTTTTTTTTTTATAAATAAGCTGAGGGCAGCATGGCACCCCAGCCCAATCTCTTCACAGCTAGTAAGTAAAAATGTGTTTGTATTCGGCAAATCCTCTGATAGAGGAACATTCATCATGCTGAACTGTGCTGAGACGAGCCAATCTCAACGGCCCTTTTAGCTTCTCTAGCGCCGTGTGAATTCGGAGAGTAAACCAACTTATCTGTGGCTTACTGGCAATCCCTAACAAACTCGAGCTCCTTGCTTCCACAGCCAGAAGCATCAGATAAGCTTGAGCAACTGGTATGATAGCTGAAAAAAAAAAAAAACTGACCACCAATGAATGGGAGAATGTGCAGGTCATGACTTGATTAGAAAAGATGTATTTGTATGTTCCATAATTAGGTGTGAACTATTTGCGTACTACTTCTAGATTCAAACTTCAAAATTCCACTATAAATCAGTCTAAATTCATATTACGCATTTATTTCGAAGTTTTAAACTCCATGCACGATTTTTGATTATTCTTATAGGCTTGTACAGTCTAATCTGCCCTTAAATCAACAAGCATCCTAAATCATTGGAGGTATTTAGGAGCTTTAAAAGCAAGTCAGCTTGCACCTTGTATCCTTCCCAGGATGAAAAACGATTACACCCTGACTTTTCCTGAGTTTTATGTTCAGCAGAGGGAAGAAATATCGCTAAATGGCCACTAACTGAAGAAAACCTCTGGTGTCTGAGGAAGACGCCAAGTCGGGTCTCAGCCAGCAAATAAAACGGGCGAGAGGGAGAGAGAGGGTCTATTTCATCTGGGGTCTCGCATATGTCCGAAGGCTATGCGCTCGGAGTGTCCGAGGGCCGAATGGGTGGAGAGGGTGGGGTAAAACGGAACGCTTGTGCTTTTGAAGTGGTTTGGCCCGAAGGAACCCTGGCCTATTTGGCCTGGGCTAAACCTGCAAAGCTACAAAGGGCTGTCCCTATAAACCTGTCCCTCTCATTAGGCAACTTCCTCGTGTAAGCTTAGGTGACAATTTTATGGTCCCAGCACTTCTACAATCACAAGGACACAAACCATTTTAATTACTTTTCTTTTATATTCTGCTGAAGAGTGCAAATGTGTGTGAATAAGAAAAAAGTTTTTATATATATATTTATGTGTCTTATAATATCTCTAAAAGATCAATAGAAATATATAATTCAATGAATTTATAAGTCAAAATTCACACTTAATATTACATATATAAAACATTATATACATATATATATAGATGTGTCTACAGTATGTTCATATATATATATATATATATATATATATATATATATATATATATATATATATATATTTTCATATATATATATTTTTTTTTTCTCCAAATAAATCATTTTTCCTAGCAAACAGGCAGAAAAACAAAACTTCCTATATGTCTTTTGTTATATTTTGCCATGATCTTTCCAAATAGATGATATAAACAAGGAACAAAACTTTGAATGCATTTCTTATTATGAATGAAGGAAGCCATGCAAACTACTCAGAATGCATAATGAATTTTATACATCATATGTCAAATGAATTAGCATGTAAAACTCAGTGAAAGGGACAGGGGAGACTCTTGCTAATTGGCAGCAGGGCTTCATGCATAATTATTGGTGAACCGTCTCCGGCATGCCTCTGTGCCTGAATAACGAGGGGAGAGAAAGAGAGAAACACACACACACACACACAAAAACAAAGGCCATGCTGGCCGGGGTGGGAGGAGGAGAGATCTCGACAGGAGCTCATCATGACAATGATAAACCTGCGAATGTCCATCATCAATACCGTGTAGACGGAGGAAGAAAAATGTGATATGTCCCAGTTGAGATGCTCTGAATTACTTAATGTATTTGTATTATTAAATACACTGGTTTATTGTTTATGTAACACAGTCTTCAATATCTAGCTTTCCAATCTTAGTGGAACAGTTCATTCTGAATATATGATCAAGCATATTATGATCTAACAAAAACAAACAAAAGGAGAATTCCTATCTGTGTTTATTATTATTTAATAAAAGTGAAGTATAGTTTGCTTCTACTCCCTTTATTTCAGCATCTAGAACTGATCTGGAATTTTTTTTCCTTAAAACAGGAAAATGTATATTTAAAAAAAAAAAAAATTATCTTCAATCCATCAAACTTTCTATCTATTTATGATATATTAGTAGTATATCATTGATATGAAAGTGAAATCTCTCCTTATTTATGACTGATTTTGAAATTTGTTATGAAATGATTTTGTGACGCAGATTGGCAAAATGAAAATTATACACAGCAAAAGTTAAAATGCATCAGTAAAGATCTCTCACCTGAGCAAACAGATGCAGACCCTGCAGCCGGACGTGAGCCGACAGAACCCAAACCTCTGCTTGCTCTCAATGTCTGTGAGCACAAATGTGAAGTTCTGGCCCACCTGAGTCTGGCACACCCTGCAGTCAACCAAACAGAGATATAATTAGCAAAAGTATTTTTTTTAAATTATTATTAAAATACATTTCAATTACATTTGATGGAAACACTGCATAGACAGTGATTGTAATTTAGAGCATTTTCATATCCAGCAAAATGTACTCTTATCTGAGCAAAATATCAGAAAAGTTACCAAAAACATGCTATAAACATTTTCATACATTCACTAATTTCATATCCATTTGATAGCAGAAAGATTCTATTACATTTAAGGTTGTAAGAACTGAACCAATGGTGACAGTGTAGTTTATCTCCACTAGATGGCAGCAACAAAGCTTCAGCTGGAAGGACGTGAACTTCTCACACAGCACATAAACTATACAACAGAGCTTTCCATTTTTCATTTCCAAGAGCAAACAAGCCAATACACACACACACACACCGCTGTGAGAAGAACACATTTATTCAGGAGACGCGTCTAACATCATGCCAGTTAGGACAGACAACAAACAAACATCCTAATTTTTCCCAATTCACACATCATCGATTCATTTATTTTCCGGAAGCATGAAAGACATCCTACCTTTCAACATCAAATGGGAAGCAGAACTTAGGCACTGTCTGCAGGACCTCCTAAAAAGAAGCAAATAAAAGCCATTAAGAGCCATTTAAATCATGTTATTATTCGCTAACTGATATTAATTACATTTAATTTAAGGATAAGCCTTAAGTAATGACTTAATTAACGGTTATGGCATGAAATTACTTGATAAAGAGGACGATGTGATATAATAGGTTGCCAGAGTGTTGAGGTTGTTAACATGTTTGGAGTGTTTTAGTGCACACTGCTAAATGGTTGCTAGGAGGTTGCATAAGTCATAAGAGTCCAGCTCCACATCTCTATTGTCCCTAGATACAGCTCTAATGCAAGTCTAGGGGATTTCTGGCTAGTTTCTTTTTTTTTTTGTCTGCCAGACAAAAATCATAAACCCAACTGATTCGAAAAGTAAAAGCACACATTTTCCTAACAAACCGCATGATCTGAGCTATTATTTATGTTTGCAGCACAAATTGTGTTTACCCAATGAAACGGTTTAGCTTCAAAGAAATACTCGTTAATCAGAACAATTTTTGTTTTTACTGTATTACTAAATCTTTTATTGCATTGCTAAATACTTGCGAAAATGTTCTAGATAGTTGCATATTGTCGCAAGCTAAAAAAGACAAACTCCGCTTCTTTATGATATTCTGGTCCTAAGATACACCTCTAATGCAAGTCTAAGGGATTTTCATAGTACAAACTGTTAATCAGATGAATGGTTCGGTTTCAAATAAATATTTGTTAAACAGAAAAGTAGATGGCAAACAAATATGAAGTTTTTAGTGCATTGTTGATTTTTTTTTTTTTTTTGCATTACTTAATGCTTAAAAAAAGTTGAGTATTTTTTTTTTTTTTTTTGATTAATTATTAGTGTTCATAGTAGAACAGTAGCTGACAAACGAATTTCTCATGTTTTTTGTCTGCCAGACAAAAATCCTAAATTGATTAGAAGAGTAAAAAAAATTTTTTTTCAACAAACCGCAAGATTTGTAAGGCAAACTATATAAATCTGATGAAATGACTGTTCCGATAACAATTCATTAGGCAGAACAATACCTAGTAAATTAATGAGCAAATGAATGGATTTAAAGGGAAACGACATCATGCTGACGTAAAGGGGAGGGTGATCAGAGGCTAAAATAATTAGTGGCCATTAGCTCATTGATCGTTTCGCTTGAGGTGAGGGGACGACGGAGGTGACGGCAGATTGTAGGAACAATGGCTGAGCAGCACCAGGGGTTCAGAGGAGGTGCGGGAAGGATAGGAGGGGGCAAAAGGAGGCCCAGCCTTTGGGGTTTTACCTTCCCGCACAGCCCCAGAGGGAGAGTCCCTGCACCAGCAGCATATGGATTTCCATAGCCATATGGGTTAGCCACGTCTGGCCAGTCCTGCACTGTAGACTAGCCATGGGGAGCTGCCAGTGATCCTCTGCTCAATGTACAACAAGCTGCGACCATTCAAATGAACTGTGCGGGTGTGTTTGGGGGCAGCTGGGTAGTTCAAATGCAGGTTCCATACCCGTACCTACCCTTTAAAACAAAATTAATCGTTCAAGGTAAGTGTATGTGTGTTAGTCTGTTTTTATTTGCATACTGTATATATGCAGGCGCGGATTATGACTGTTTGCTGTTTTTCTCGGTGGGAGGTGATGGTGCTGATGGGGAAAGACAGAGTGAGAGAGTTAGTATGTGATACAGAGAGCGGTGAGGAGATTGAAGGCTCTGGCAGGCGAGAGAGGAACGTTGGCAGCGGCAGAAACATCCTCGCCGTGTCGTGGCGCAGCGGATGACTGTACGCCAGTAAAGCTGTCACGCGTACGCAAGCCTGATGCTGCCGTATGTGACTGCTACTATCATTAACTCCTATAGGTGCTTCCCCCGAGTGTTTATGCCAAGCTGTGCCACGCATTTGCAGAAGCGTATGCAAACGGATGCTACGCAAATAAAATTGTCTCCTTCATAGGTGCAGAAGTTGTCGAGGGTCCCACACTGGCCTGCTTGATGCCAGTCAGTGCTGGTCCTTGCTGTCAATCTGAGCTGCTTGACAGGAACTTGCAAAGGAATTCACACTGGAAATAACATTCGGACTAGACAAAATGTGATATGTGTAACAACATGCAGCAGAATGAATGCATTCATAATGTCATGTCAATTGAAATGGTCTAAAGAATTAAATAACCCCAAGAAAAGCCATAATTAGGACCAACGAAACTCCAAAACCCGTGCCTTTTAAACTCCTTTCATTACGTCAATATGATTTTGCCATCGGGATCATAAAAAAAGTGCTCTTGAAATTATTGAATTGTTGGGAGTAAAAAAAAAGATATTTTGAAGAATGATTGAATGAAAGTCAATGGGGTCCAAAACAATTAGATTGGATCCCATTGACTCTGTATGGGCCTCACAATCTTTTGTGTTCCGCAGAAGCAAGTCACACAGGTTTAGAGCAACATGAAGGTAAGTAAATGACAGAATTTTCAGTTTTTGGGTAAAAGTAAAATGAAATGATTGAAATGGGAGGTTGACGAAAGGTTGATGACGTCATCCAAAGAAAAAATCTTTTCAGGGCAGAACATGTTTGGATTCAACAAAAAGACATTTATGTGAACAAAAAGTACCCGAAACTGATTTGATTTCATGTTGACTTCAAGTGATTTTCAAACCCAAGAGAAATATTCTCATAATTCTCCTCCCGGTTATAGCAGATCTAAATCTCAGTACGCATGTGCATTACACACCTTTTTCTCTCTCAGTTTTATTACTATTCATCCAGGTGATCAGGGGACTATACCAAAGCGTGCTTTGGGAGGAGAGTCAGATCGTGTGAAGAGGTTTAACGTGAGTTGCTATCGTTCCTGTTGTGTGGTTGTACTGTTTTTTCCCCTTTCTCAGCCTCCCTACCAACCATTTTCCCAAGACAAAAGAATATAAAACAGCTAATGCATTTACAACTCACTGGAGGAGGCAGGGTGAACTCTGCAGGCTGCATTATTTATTTACTGTTGAGACAGGGATATCACTCAATGAGACAGCAGTCTCCATTCCCCCCTGGTCCCACTGCGGAGGCCTGCAATCACAATCTCTCTCTCTTTCTCGCTCCTCCACCAGCAGCATTTATTACCACCCCACGCTACCGGGAGACACTACCGCTCCCTCCCTGAATTCCCTGCAGAGGAAGGGAGCTTCTCTTGGGCTGGATGGTCGCTCAAGATTCCAGCACTGGCAATCAGCATCAGATATCAGGGATTTTGTGGCTGCTTCACTCGGCTCTGAATAATGAGGACGTTTCATACGCCCAAGCCAAATGTGCCCGCGATTGATGCGAATCATAGCAGAATTCTTCAAATCCGAGGACATCTACAAAGTTGCTTTCAAAAGTGCCATTAACAAACGACAACATGAAAAAAACAAAAAAATTGAAAAAAAAAAAACCCAAGAAATTATGAAATTTGTTATTGAAATTTCGCAAGACATGAAAGTGGGGGGGGAGGCCAGTTTAAATCGTAACTGGGGGCTAAAAAAAGGCTAATATTTGTAATTTATAATATAGATATATATAGATATATATATATATAGATATATATATAGATGATAAATAGATATATATCCTATATGACACACACACACCAAACACACACACAATCTCAAATTGTGGACTATATAAACTATCAATCACACTTTTCTGGTTATTGCGGAGCATTTCTGCCAATTGTGAATATGTTCTCATAATTGCAACATTATGTCTTCTTAATTGTAACTATTTTCTCAATTAGAGCAACTTCATTTTTAGCAACAATTAGTGACGTACCATTTTCCACAGCATTAGAAATTCTATTTTACAAATATTGCAACTATTGTTGTTTGTTTCGCACAGATAATTGTTTCCAAAAATTGTTGTAAATATATTGGCAGATGTTTCTAATAAATGCTATACTTTTTTATGTAATAACTTACTAATAATAAACTACTTTAACAATTATCCCTCTACTCTCATTTCTGCAACCTTTTTTTTCATAATTGGCAGAATTGGAATTATTGTTAAATGCCATATTCACTGATTATTTTTTTGTTCGCTTTTAAACTGTCATGTAAAAACTGGTATTCACCTGTTTCCGGCAAAAAAAATAACTTGATTTCTCAAAATTGTGACTTTATAACTCATTTATTTTTTTTTTGCGACTTGTGTTGTTGTTGTAGTGACGTTGATGTGGCTGTTTCTGGTAGGGCACCTGCAAAAAAGAACAACCGTCCTGTTTTTCTATGGTTGAGATGGCGCGCTGTGACCACATCTCAAACTTCTACTTTTGTCTAAATAACTGTAACTGTCTTAATTGCGACTTTATTTTGCACACTAACGAAACTATTTTGTATCAAATGCAATGCTTATTTTTCACAAACAACTATTACTGTAATTATCTAACTACTATAATTAGCGTTACACGAACTATATTTAACTTTATGTGGTTGCAAAAAAAACAATTCCGTATTTTTTTTATCTCAAAATCGTATACTTAATTTCTCATAATCGCAGCTGTTTCGTACACATGCTACTTCTTATGATCGAAACAATTGTGAACTGCTTTCGTTGCTAACGACTTTCCCACAACCTACACATTTTATTTTTTACTCTGGAAACGGGCTTTCCATGAAAAAAAAAATAAAAAAAAACTAAATCCTGATCTGTCACATCTGGGTGAGAGAAAAAAAAAAATCCAATTAGTATGCCACTATTCAGCTGCAGCATGAACGTAGCCAAGTATTCTAGGTGATGTGAATGTTTAGAGTTGAATATTTAGATGGGAACAGCAAGACAAGAATTGTGGGAGAGGGAGGGAAGGAGAATAAGACGAGAAGAAAGAAAGTGGTAAGTAGAAAAGATGTTGTGAGTTGGGAAACTAAGAGCGGTGCTTCCGGGAGGCGGTCATGATGCGAGGGAAAAAGTCTGTCATTCTTCATTCTGTCATTATAGGGCCATTAATGGAGAGGGGAGGGAGGGTGTGAAAGAGTATGTTGGCGAGAATATAGAGGCGCAAAGAAAAGGAGAGAAAGGAGGGAAGGCCACAAGGAAGGGAACGGGAGAGAGGACGAAAGCATGAGAACAGAGATATTACGGACAGGCAGTGGCATCCAGGGCAGACAGACGACGACGGACGGAGATAGTAGAGGAAAAGAGAGAGAAGGGTGAGGAGAAATAGACAGGATATATGAGATGAGAAGAGTAGAGAGAGAGAGCCAGCAAACTTCCACTTTTCTCTCTCCAAGCTGGTAGGATTCCTCCCCAGGGGTTTCTGTCTTTAAACCTCCATGCTCTTTAAAAATTCTGCCAGCCAGCAGGTCTACACGGCGCTATGGAACTGTCTCCAGCAGGGGAGAAGTGTGTGATTGTGTGTGTGTGTCTGGAGCAGGGAAAGAGAGACCAGCAGAGCCACCATGCTGACGGCACCAAGATCCCAGTGACAGATTCAAAACCAAATCTCCCCACAGGTCAGTGTTCACTGTACCTCCAAACCCCAATTAATTCCTGCTTCTTCTCTTCTCCATTGTCCCTCTCTCTCTCTTGGGTGTCAGAGAATGCAGGCCATAACACATGCAGCGCCCCGTGGGTAATGATGACGAAAACGCTACTGGGTCTAAAATCAAATGCGTCTTCTACTACTACAAATAAATACTAGAGTTCTACATTTTCTGAAGAAAACATGAGTGCTGCTAGTCTGTGCGAAATTCGCAGCCATGATGGTAGAATGTTGTTGCTAAGGTGTGGTTTTAAAGCGCTATGTGGTTACTGATATTCTGGTCTAGATATAACTCTGGTTCCACCTACAATGTTGTTAATCTAGGATCTTAATGCCATTTTTATCTGCAAAATGAAAATAAGTGTTCTCAGAACACTCGATAAACACTCTCATTGCCTAAATGTCTTTAGAAAACTTCAAGGTTAAGGAAAAACTATGAATTAAGGTAACTGTAACTACTTCTCAAAATTGCAGCTTTGTTTTGTACAACAGCAACGTTATATCTCACAGTTGCAACTTGATTTCTTGTAATTGCAACTGTTTCTTGTAAAATATACTTATATTAACAAGTGCTGGACTATTTCTCAGAACTACAACTTAATTTTATACGTAATAGCAATTTATGTCCCACAATTATTATTTTTTCACACAACTGCAAATTTGCTCTTTATTTTTTTGGTTAGAGACAAAAAACTCCTTTTGTTTAGTTCTCAAAAAACTTGTATGGTTAAGGAATGTCAAAAAAAACATTAACCGTCAACATGTTACTATTTTAAAATTCTAAAATGCAACTTATTTTATGTTTCCATCTCAGAATTGCAACTTATTTCTCATAATTGCAAGGTGGTTTCTCATTTTACGCCTACTTAATCTAACAAGTTGCAACTATTTTGCTAACTTTCTTAATTTCTTGCAAGCTTTTTCAAATTTATTTGCTAACAACTTTTGTGATTTTTATTTTATTTATCTATATTATTGGTTTTGTAAAACTGTACACCTTTACCATCTATGCTTAGGGTTTAGTCTTTAAAAAAAAAAACCAAGCAAAAAAGCAAATTTATTTCTCACAATTGCAATATTTTAAATTAAATTAAGTTTTAATTCTAAGTTTTTTTGTTTAAATCATTTTATTTGCACAACTGTAAATTTATTCTCGTAGTGCTTTAATATTTAGTCTTAAAAAAGCAAATTTATTTCCCAACAATTGTATTTAATTTAATGTATTTTTAAATAAATAAATATGTTTATCAGGTCATTTGTTTAATTGCACAGCTGTAATTTACTGTCGATGCCTTTAGGATTAGTGTTTTATAAAAAATGCGATGGTAAAGAAAAAAGCATTAAGTTAAGGTTAACTGTAACTAAATTAAAATTGCAACTTTATTCTGCACAATGCCTTTTTTGCAACTTTATTCCTTGCACATGTAAATGCACCTGTTTTGACTAGTAGTTATCAAACTTAGACTTTTTTGGCACAACTGCCAATTTATTCTTTAGTCTTTATAGGACTGGTATTTCGAAGAGGGCCAAACCTTTAAAATTTCAATATTAAAATCAATTTAGGAATAAGCTTTATATCTCCAACAATATGGTATTAAATTTGGCCTTCCCGCATGTAGTCTGAAGCCTCTGATCCAGAATGCAACAGTGAGAGTGGTCTTTAACGAGCCGAAAAACAGCTCACGTTGCACCTCTGCCAATAGCCACTCGCATCAAATTCAAGGTACTGATGTTTGCCTACAAGATAGCAATTGGCGCTGCACCAATATACCTAAACTCGCTAGTTCAAACTTATGCACCCTCCAGAAGCTTCTGTTGCCATCCCAAAGTGGCACAAAAATCACTCTCACAGACATTTTCCAGGAGGTGGAATGACCTCAATTTGAGCAACCATTTCCAGAAAAAAAACATCTTAAAGACACATCTTTTTTGCCAGTACCTGATCAATTAATACTAACACTTACCTATCCTATCCAATTAAAAAAAAAGCCTAGCTATGTGTAATGTACTAGACTAACTGAAACTCGTTACAGCACTTACAGGTACACACTGTTGCTCTCTTGTTGGTCTGATTGCTTCTATTGTTCTCATTTGTAAGTTGTTTTGGATAAATGCGTCTGCTAAATGATTAAATGTAAAATGGAAATGGAAATGTATTGTAAGTTGTTTTGGATAAATGCGTCTGCTAAATGATTAAATGTAAAATGGAACCCATATAATGGTCGTGCAGTTTTGAGGTTTCATGGCTTAAAGCGTATATTCTCTATTAGCAACGCTGTCTGATGCAACAGCACATCAATGGGGATAAAATAATCTTCTGCCTTCTCTGGACCCTCAAATCTCCAACCGAGATTCCTTTCATTACATTTTAATCGTATGCTGCTGGCTTGCCGCTTTTGACCCTGCACTACGCGCCTTTAATAAGTGCCGACTTCGCCCCTGGACCGAGGAAAAGTGCTAAAGGGGTAGCTCTTCCAGAGTTTCAAATTGACACAGGGCATTACATTTTCACTTGAAACGAGCCGAGCAGAGCAGGAGGTGGTTGATTTCTCTTCTTTAGCCCTCGTCTTCCTTTTTTTTCGCGGCTTCTTGCGCTGACCCTTAGGTGGTGAGAAGCTAATATTCGGTGTGCTGGCACAGAGGTTATTTCTTTCCCTCGCAAACACGCCGTCTGTGTGAGACTGCTTAAGGAAATGTAGCAGGTGATGTATTGATCCTCTGCCCACTTAAAGAACTGACAAGTGCGTGACATGAGCGCTGGGAAGAGACACGGGGCAGTGTGAATACACAACCTCCACGCTAAACACCCCAAGCCTTGTAATATCAACTTCACTAGGCCTGTGGACACAGGAAACCAGAGTTTTTTAGTGTGAAAAACAAAAACTGGCCTCGGAGACAAAAGTGTGAAACTTTAAATGAGGGAAAAATTGAGTAGGATTGTTTTAATGCCTAACATTCCAAATTAATGTCAAAATTCAAACCACTTCAGCTCATTAGCCAGTTTGCGCAATCAATAAGCTACGTAGTTGGAAGGACGTTTCTGGATGGTTCAAAGTGAAAAAGACCACCTGAAGTCTATGATATTCAGGCTGCTAAAAGTGTACAAACAACAAGGTTTCACTTCATTTCAAAAGCAAATGCAGGAGGATATATTCTCCAAAATGCTCTGCGATGAATACATTAATGTGACGGGTGAGTGCTTTTTGTTCTTTACAATACACAACTGATATTCTTCTGGGCCAAGCCGTGATTCAGCTACATATGCCCGAGAACCACAGAGCCAGAAACATCATTAATTGAGTGCCAAGTGGCCTGGGGGATTTTCTGCGTTTAAGCTGTCAACTCCCATTGGACCGCGCGATCGCTCGCTCACTCACTCTCGCTCTCTCTCTTTCTCTCAGCTGTGGCTAGAAGCTACATCAAGTGTGTAGAGTCTCTGAGAAACGCAACCAACACCCCCTCACGCTCTCTCTCTCTCTGTCTATCTCCATCTATCTCTTCCTCCACCTGACCAGGACATCCTCCACTTTGGGGCAACGACAAGCATTTCCTTCCTTGTCTTTGTGGACCTGAACCGCAGATCATGTTGTTTGTGCTTAACGATAACGTTTCAAAAATGGAAGGTGGTTTTTTGGTTCTTAATTTCGGTTCAGTAGGTGGACTGAAACTGTGGCTGCAGAGGGAAGTAAAACCGACGTGTGACCAATCACCCCGTTCCACATTCAAAGAGGACGTGAGACAGAGTCGACGAGTCGATATCCTTTTATTTTTTGCAAGATGTCACTTTCTTGATAAGTCAATGTCTGAGACATCTGATGTAATGAAGACTGTTTCCTACAAGCACCCTCCAGCGTTTCTGGCACTGCTAACAGATAAAACCGTGAGGAAAACACTTTTTCTGTTCTCAAAGCCCTAAGGTCAGGGTAATCAGACGCCACGGGCAACAGCGTGGCCTTAGTCAGGGAGTTTCGACTAGCCCGACGCAAAGGCCAGATAACTGGGCCCGGCCCTCACATTACCCGCTCTCTAGAGATCTGAAGAAAAATCTCCAAAATGAGATGAGTAAGGCATACCCCATGAGCAAGGCACGGCCCCCCCTTTCCATTCCTCCATGTTCTCCTCAATCACAGCTCATGCCCTCCATGTTAAAGCGTTGAAACTGCACCAGCGCTCTTCGTGCTCCTTGATGATGTTTTAGTGGTTGTTGTTGATGCTCTGGTCTGCTGGTGCGTGTCCTGCAGAGGAGGGGGTGAAGCTGGGGGGAAAGGCTACCAATCATGAAGTGTCAGGCTTGGGGCATATGATTGTACACTGTGTCAAAGCTAGACAAATATTTGCCCCGCGAGGCTCAGGGGACGCAGTTTCTCGCTTTGTTACATGAGCTGTAGCTTCACTCAGCATGCCGGTTCGCCGCCTAACTAAGGAGATGGAGGGCCGGGTGACATCTGGAGGCTCCTGTGAAACTCTCCAACATCCATCAGGTCAAACACACGCCGCTGGTGGCTTGGAATGTGATGTAAGCCCCACTTTTCCCGCTGGAATACAAAGCAACGCTGGAGAACTGTGTAAATTGCGAGGATGGGCATGAAAAGGTCAAGGTTAAAGGTTAAATTTGATATAGATAAACAAGACGATATGATTATCTTCTAAATGTAGAATATCCTGCTTGACCCCAAATCTAGTTTAACATGACCTCTGATGGTTCTTTGTTTTCATAAAAACAGTGATATGGTAGATATAAATATTCAATAAACACATTCATTCATTACAGCTCACATGTAGCAACCCTGATGAAACATTAACATAGAATACGACTGATGTGTGGCCATTGGAAAATGGCTATTTTGCAACAATTTTGACAGCTCACCCTATCCAGATTTTAGGACCAGATGTCACATGACATGTTTAGTCAGATTTATTAATCTTCTTCATCATTTCGACCAGATGTCTCACTGGAATGATCATGTAAATTTATGATTATTATTTATTATTATTATTATTATTATTATTATTATTATTATTATTATTATTGTTATTGTAATTTATTATTATTATTTTTATTATAAAATGCATATAATGATAACTCTTTTGATTGATTTATTATGAATAATATAACATAATATAATATAATATATGGCTGTCAAATCGATAATCAGGATTAATTGCATCCAAAATAAAAGTTTTTATTTACATATGTATGCGTACCCGTTTATTTATCATGTGTGTGTGTGTGTGTGTGTATTATTTATATATATATACTGCGGTTCTGTTTTTATAGTTTTAGAGAGAGAGAGAGAGTGAGAGAGAGAAATATTTATATACATTTATATATGTGTATATATATATATATATATATATATATTTATATATACATATGTATATACATGTATATATTTATATTACTATATTTTATATTATATATACATATTTACAAAAACTTTTATTTTGATGCGATTAATCACGATTAATCAATTGACAGCGCTAATATATAAATACACACACACGTATACATTTAAGAAAAATATGTTATGTTTATATATTAGATATATTTATATATAATATAAATCATATGAATATAAATATATACATGTAAATACATGTAATTTTTTTCAAAATATATACAGTATGTGTGTGCATTTATATATACATAATAAATATACACAGTACACATCCATATATTATGTAAACAAAAACTTTTATTTTGGATGCGATTAATCGTTATTAATCGGTTGCCAGTCCTATCTCAATAATAATAACAATAACAATAACAATAATAATAATAATAATAATAATAATAATAAATAAATAATAATACAAAATGAACACATTAAATAAGTTTATTTAATATATTAATAATATTATTAATTATTTATTTTCAATCACTTAATTTCTTAAATTATTTTATTTCTCATCTTTTGCCTTTGGATGGTATGGTTGAGAACAGGATGTAACAGACAAACACAAAACTGAATCAAGGAGAAATGTGTTACAGAAAACTTGGAGTGCTACATTCACATCTAACTGAAAGCATGATAAAATTAGTAAAAAATACATGGACGACAGATAAATACTATGGAAATCTTTCAAGCTTTCTGCGAGCACAGATTCCATGTGGGCCTGCTAATAACCATAACTGCACGTGCTAATAAAAAGCCACACTAATATGCTGCACGCTGCTATGAAACATCAAGAAAAAAAGTGATTTGAGATTTCTTAGTCTTGCTCAATAATTACAAATGAAACTTCCCGTTGAGATCACACACCGACCACAAACCGGCGAGCACACGAGACTATAAAGGGTTCACAGCACTGAGACACGTTCACTGTAAAAGACAATCACAGCTAATCTCTCCAGTTATTTACAAGCTTAACCCGCCATCAATGAAAACACAAGGAGGCAGTGCGACACATTCACTGCACGTCCTGTAAACGAACAGATAATCTCTCCAATTATTTACAAGCTGCTGCTAGTTAGAATGACACGAATATGCATATCGGTTTATTTTCTTTTATTCTTCCCTTTAAACTGACATCCGGAAAGAGATCTGAGAGAGATTGGGAACGATAAAGTCTCGCTTTTCCATCTGTCTGCTTCATTTGCAAAAAATGGCCTCCTTGTGATTCAGATATATACGGCGCTCTAGCTGCTCCACATGGCAGCTGTAGGTGACCGCGGCCACGGCGAGTCTCTGGGGCTGAGGGATCGCACTTCATTTTTTGCCGCCCTCTGTGCCAGCCTCCAGTCTGTTCACCCCTCATTTAGAGTCCCTATTCGAGCAGAGTGGCTAGTGGAAGAGAGGAGGATAAAAAATCAATTCATATTTCCATAATCCACAGTCCTGTCTGTCTCCGTCTCTTCCCTTGCCCTCTCTCTCTCGCTCCCCTGGGGTAAAGTAACCCCTCCACCCCGATCTACGGCCTACAACTGTCATTACGCGCCGCAACAATAAGAGGATAAACAATGGAGGCCTGTAGAGATCGGAGCTGCTGCTGCCATATGCTGGCTAACTTGGGGGAAAAAAAGGATTTCAGCGGCTAGAGAGGGAGCAGCCGTGCAAAGACGCAAAAAGAGCCTAATCCTGGTAATGAGGCGACTCAATGAGAGCCTTTATGTCAATGTGGAAAAGGCAGATCCATCTGTACACATCTTAAACTAGAAACGATCTTGTCACCAAACAAGGAGTAGAGTTTTCTTAGTTGTTTTATTTAAATCGCACTTCTCTCTTTTTGTTCTTTCTGGAAAAGAGAGTTTTTTTGAGGACTAGCGTGGTTAGAGTTTTTTTCACACTTCTCACTTTTTGTTATTGCAGGCCAAGAAAAGAGTTTCTGTAGTTCGTAATGAAGCGTCCAATTTGCGTTCACGAGAGGAGAGGCTTGTACATGGAGACCTTTGAGGCCAAGCGAGCAGAAAAAAAGTGTGAAAACCGCAGCGCTGCACTATGACCCAGGACCAGACCCACTTCTCTTTGTGCAGAGAACACACATGACCTGAACTACACTCAAGCTCCAGCCAACACCACAAATGCAAACATCCCAATTCTTCTTTTACTGATCAGAATTTGACAAGTTTTGCAACGCCTACTTGAAAAAAAAGTGTAATTAAGAGGGAGATAAAATGATAAATTCGAAAGATTTTCGACTTTTCAGTTAGTGCTCAGTTGATTTTTAACATTCAATGCCATGGCTGCTTTATATGTCAGTGCATATATATGCAGATATACATGATTGCAAAATTAATATAAAAATTAATCATGTTTAAAATCATTAAAAAAAAAAATCAACATATATAGAGGATATATATATAGAGAATATACAAGACACACACACATACACATATATATATATATATAGATTTATATATATAGATATATATATATAGATATATATATAGATATATATATATAGATATATATATATATATATATATATATATATACACATACTACACACACACATATATATACACACATATATATATATATATACCATATCATACCATCCACAATAATACCAGTATAAATTTTGTGATATCAATGATATAGTGACGCAATGACGTATGCTGCATTTATGTTTCCTAGCATGCACAACAACAACACCACAAACCCAATAGATGTGTTCGACTTGAAGCAGCGCTGCGCAGACTGATCGGTGTATGACATCAAAATTTCGGGAGAGCGGTTCTAAAGCATATTCGAGCGCATACTCTTGCCATCAAAAAAAGGCGAGGCGCCTATCTTTAGCAAAGCATCACGGAAAGCTGCTTCTGGGATGCTTCTGAAATGTGCCGTGGCGCGGCTGGTGTAAACACAAGCATTGACTAGAGTGGCCGTGTCGGAGCCGTAAGCATCCGCAGACACGTGCAGTGTAAATAAGGGGTAAGTCCCTCTCATGTTATTTTGACGTCATACACCGATCAGACTGCTTCAAGTCGAACACAAAGCTGCTGCTGCCATCTTATGACAACAGATTTACACTTCAAATTAGGTAGTCTGTCATCGATGACAGTAGCTCATTGAAAAAGGATGGAAAATGCCCTTCATTTCGTTTGCACTAATAAATGATGCTGCCTGCCAGCTGCAATCACCAATAAAACGTTGTTCCATATTTTTTCTATATCATCATTGCAAATATTCTTGAAATATCATGATATTATTTTGAGGCCATGTTTGAGTTATATATATATATAAATAACTTTTTGACTACAAATACGTATACATCTATTTTAATATAGATATTCATGTAGAAATATTTTTAACACAAAAATATTTAAATAAAATTGAATATATTTAATGTTTTTAATATTAATATTTAACATGTTAAAAATGAAAAATATTCATAACAGAACATTCTATAGTGTGAGGGGATATTTTGATTTGTTTTGTATATATTATATAAGTTTTATATTATTATAATATAATATATGTAATATAGGAGTTTATTTTGTAAGGGTTGCAAAGAGTTTGAAGTTATCATCATCTACAGTGCATAATATCATCCAAAGATTCAGAGAATCTGAAACAATCTCTGTGCATAAGGGTCAAGGCCGGAAAACCATACTGGATGCCCGTGATCTTCGGGCCCTTAGACGGCACTGCATCACATACAGGAATGCTACTGTAATGGAAATCATAACACGTGCTCAGGAATACTTCCAGAAAACATTGTCGGTGAACACAATCCACCGTGCCATTCGCCGTTGCCGGCTAAAATGCTATAGGTAAAAAAAGAAGTAATATCTAAACATGATCCAGAAGCGCAGGCCTTTTCTCTGGACCAAGGCTCATTTAAAAATGGACTGTGGCAAAGTGGAAAACTGTTCTGTGGTCAGGCAAATCAAAATTTGAAGTTCTTTTTGGAAAACTGGGACGCCATGAGGACAAGGACAACCCAAGTTGCTATCAGCACTCAGTTCAGAAGCCTGGATCTCTGATGGTATGGGGTTGCATGAGTGCGTGTGGCATGGGCAGCTTACACATCTGGAAAGGCACCATCAATGCTGAAAGGTATATCCAAGTTCTAGAACAACATATGCTCCCATCCAGACGTCGTCTCTTTCAGGGAAGACCTTTCATTTTCCAACATGACAATGCCAGACCACATACAGCATCAATTACAACATCATGGCTGCGTAGAAGAGGGATCTGGGTACTGAAATGGCCAGCCTGCAGTCCAGATCTTTCACCCATAGAAAATATTTGGCGCATCATGAAGAGGAAGATGCGACAAAGAAGACCTAAGACAGTTGAAGCAACTAGAAGCCTGTATTAGACAAGAATGGGACAACATTCCTATTCCTAAACTTGGGCAACTTGTCTCCTCAGTCCCCAGACGTTTGCAGAATGTTATAAAAAGAAGAGGGGATGCCACACAGTGGTAAACATGGCCTTGTCCCAACTTTTTTGAGATGTGTTGATGCCATGAAATTTGAAATCAACTTATTTTTCCCTTAAAATGATACATTTTCTCAGTTTAAACATTTGATATGTCATCTATGTTATATTCTGAATAAAATATTGAAATCTGAAACTTCCATATCATTGCATTCTGTTTTTATTCACAATTTGTACAGTGTCTCATCTTTTTTGGAATCGGGTTTGTATATATATATGGGGTGGAACAGTTTAACTTTTTCACGGTTCGATTTGTATCACGGTTTTATAGTCTCGGTATGTGCTATGTTTATGGAAAAACTATACTTTCAAATAAAAATAAAGAAAAAAAAAGAATATTCTATCTAACTACTAGCAACAGCACAAATAAATACCAAAGAGTAAAGATACAAATAAAATAAACAGTGATTTTCAGTTTTTTTTAGGAAGGTATAGCATTAGTTTTTAGGTACAGAAATTGAATAAAGTAATCAAATGTTATACAGCATTGCATATTTGACTGTATAAATTTAAGATTAATCTTTAATAAAGTAACAAAAGCTATTCAATCAAGAGCAGTGAGTGATTTAATTGTTGTTGCTGTCACTTTAAGAGAATGCACTGATCCAGTGCACTGATACAGTACATTCAGCCGGCTATGTCTACTATAGGATACTTACCAAGATGGGGATTTTGACAAAATTTTTATGTGAATTTGTCCAATCAAACACAATACTTCAGAGAGCGCTTAATATTTGGCGTGTTCTGAGACGCGGGCAATACTTCAGAGAGAGCTTTTTATTTGCACGTGTTCTGAGACGCGGGTTTGCACGCTTCGGATGAGCGCATGCACAAATCTCACTGCTCGCGCAAGCTCGCGTCCTCTGGCTCTTAAATGTTTAACCTGGCAAAGCTTAAATGAGTTTAGTTTTAACACAGATATCAATGTGTGCTGTTCAGGTCTCACCTGTGCATGCACTATTGAACAAGAGTGAATGGTTTGTCCATGGCTTTTTTTTTCTTTCTCATCGCTGTAGTTGTAATGTACCGGGAAGCCAGAATGCGCATCCATCAACAGAAACATACATTAGCCAAACCCTGTTTTTCTTTTACGTGTTATTTATAAGAAACCATAGCCTATTAAAGATGCGCTGTCAGATTTAAGTTGAACCGCGGTCCTAGTGCATGCCGAACCGTGTGTGGAGAACCGTACAGTTCGATTTTTTTTTTCGCAAACTGTCCCACCCCTAATATATATATTAGGGGTGGGACAGTTCGCGAAAAAAAAATCGAATTGTACATTTTAATGACAACTACATATTCATCTAACAACAGCAACAACAAGGAAATAACTAACTGCTCTTGACTGAATAGCTTTTGCAACTTTAATAAAGATTAATCTTTAATTTATACAGTAAAATATGCAATGCTATTTTACATTTGATTACTTTATTCAATTTCTGTACCTAAAAACTAATAAACTAAACTAATGTTAGACCTACCTAAAAAAAAAAAAACTGACAATCACTGTTTATTTTATTTGTATCTTTACTCTTTTGTATTTATTTGTTCTGTTGCTTGTAGTTAGATAGATTATAATTACACTAGACATAGCACATACCGAACCATACCAAAACGGTGACTCTAAAACTGTGATACAAACCGAACCGTGAGTAAGTTGTTGCACCCCTAAAATAAATATTTTAACATATGCAAATAAATAAGTAAATAAATAAAAATACTGAAAATTAAATATATTTAATATATATTCATTTAAATGTTTTAAATACTGATATTTAAAAATGTAAAAAATTAATAATTAAATGTATATATATATATATATATATATATATATATATATATATATATATATATATATGATATTTAAAAATGTAAAAAAATAATAATAATAATCTTTTTGAAAAAACATCCATCCATTTCTACATTTACGGTTAAATTACTTAATTATTTATTAAGATGTACTCAAAACTGCTGAATCAATGTATTTTACACAGCATTCATACATGCCTTTAGACAAACTTTAAATATTTAATTATTTTTAAAATATTTTTAAAATAAATTTGTAAAAATTTATATTTAAAAATAAAAAATTCAATTAAAAAAATGGGATAATTATACACACTAGGTAGAATGAGATGTGACAATCTCAAAACAGCCGAATATCAACTGATTATGTTGGTTAACTATCAGTTTCTCAGTAAATACTGTTATGCATTACTAGTGTGATATAGTAACAACTCATAAGCGACACACAGCTGTACTGGTGTGAGGTACAGCAGTGGGTGTACGATGAAGCTCCATCCGCACCCATTCACATCACAGCCAGCTGATAATTACCAGAACAACGCTTATTGAAGACCTGCTCACTGCATTTCATTATCAGCAACATCACACCGCATGGCAGAGGGAGAGAGAGAGAGAGATAGAGAAAAGGTATGAAGAGAGGAAGGAGAGAGGCCTTCAGGAGCAGGAGGGGTCGTGGATGTGGTGCTGGTGGGGTGGGGGGGTGTGGGGTGGGGGGTATTGAGAGAAAAAAAAAAGTTCTTCTGTCTCCAACCTGGTCTCCAAAGTCCTGAGGGAACTTCCACAGCACTGTCGGATCTGTAAGAAATTGACAGACAGCATTAATCAGCAACCACGCACCGTTCAGAACACATACATATTAATGAAGGGGGTGGGGGCAAGGGTGGATTCTCCTATGTGTCGGCACACCGCGGCAGCGAGCGCAGGCATGGAACGTTCTGCATATGCAAATGTCATCCGGTTAGATAGAGGCCTTTAGAAACACAGAGAGACACAGACAATACTCCACTACCTGCAGAAACAGCAGATGTGTGGCGCTGCATTAATATTTCACACCTAAATTTGTTAAAAGGAAAGCCTTTACTGCAGTCATTAAAAATATAATGTACCCATTGAAAATATAAATCAATTTATAATGCATTTATGTTATAGGCTATATTTTAAATTATTTGATTATTCTTTTTTTTTTTTTATGTATTTTTTTTTTTTTTATATAAAATAAAATAAATAATAATATTAGTAATAATAATAATAATAATAATAAATGTATTAAATATTTGTTTAATTAAAAAGAAATTATTCCAGTTAGCTTTCTTTTTGTTAAAAGGTACATATATCTGTCACAGCATGTGTGCTAACCACTGATTAGGAGTTACTAACTTAACATTAACACCGTATCATGATAGCAGTTTTTAATATAGTTTTAAACAGCTCAATACTGTTTAGATTTGTTGGTTAAATGCCATAATCTGTCATAAGTAAGTGTGTGCAGACTTTAAAAACGACACGCCTTGTGACACATAATAAGGCAGAACTCCAGACGCCTCTGCTATGACTCACTCTAAAAAGATCAGCTTGGACCACAAAACAACAACTCAATGTCTGCTGAAGGTCAACGAGAGGACCCTGAAACCAGACAATGAGCTTGTGCACAGACTCACACAAACAGTCTCATATGAGGTGTGCAATCGAACGCCTCCATATAACAATAGTGGTGAATACCTTTGCTCTCTTCACAACTCCATTAGATTTTGATTCAGTATGGTGTGCTATAAACATTGCAACGAATTCACCTCTATTTGCAACATTTTTTTTTTCCTGAGCATACATTTTTCAATAACTGGGAATATTAACTCATAATTTAGAATTCCAATTATTTTATGGATTAAACCTGGGGACAGATTCATGAAAATCTCCTAAAGAAAGAAATTAAAGAACTTCTAGATAAATTCTAAGAAGTTTGTTCTTAAGTGAAATTCTTAAGAAGTTCTGAAATATTTTCTTTAGAACTTCTTACTTTGTTCTAAAGAAAAGAAAAATGACAAGCTTTGGGGTTTTCTGATTGCATGCCAACTCCTGCAGAAGACTTTCAGTTCTTTGTTGACTGTCTGCCAATTACCATAATAATCATAGTAAGTGTGCACATCGTTTACATCACTACTGGCTTGACTTGTCATTTAACATCTTACCTTTGGGGATTTAAGACTAGCTGGAGGTTGTCCTAACTTATACTGAATATTGTTTTAAGGAATGCAGTTTTGTCTTTAGAACAATCCTAAGAAACATTTTAGTCCAAAAATGGTTTTGAGAACACTGAGAATTGTATTCTTAATTTAGAAAAGAAGATTAAAAGGAAGCAGTTAAGATGAATCGATGAATCAACAGTTTGCTATAAAAATACAGAAAATATTTGGCAACCAAAACGAAAGCTGCAAATAGCTACACATCATTCTGTTTTGTTCTTAAGGTGAGTTAGTATTTATAGTACGAATGACCCTGCATCTAACCGTTCCGTTACAGGAAGTTCAAATATCCTGTTTGATGAAATATAAATATGCTCTTAGAAGAGATCAGATGATCACACAGAACTAGTACAACAACTATGACGCAGGACTCAACGTGTGGTCACATTTATGGTAGCTCAGCAAAATTTCACAGGCGAATCCAGTCAATAGAAATCATGCGACTGGGAGTTTCGCATAAGGGTGAAAGATTTCATGATGGTCAAGCAAATTTAGGCACTAATCAACGGAAAGCTGCTTGCTTTGAAAGTGACTTGTGTGTGAGCTCAGCTACAAACATCTCTACACTGTTGATAATGAACTTTTTTGTAGCAAAATTTCACCAAAATTGTGTTAATGTGAAATCTTAAGACCAAGCCGACAAAGCAAGAACTAAAAGTGTTTAAAGCAAAAAATAAAAATCTACCTAGAAACCACTTATAACACTCTAGCAGTGCCACGTACATACATCAAAGTTTCAGGAATGACAACCACATTTAAATACGAGAGTGAATCCACTAAATAACTTTGTTTTGTACAGAAATTGACTTTAGTAACTACAGCAATGATCTGGTATCTCACTTTTAGTATCCGCTATTTTTGACCAAAGTAACATTAAAGCAACCAAAGGGTTGTTATGTTTAGATTTTAATGTTATTTTTATGTTTGGAAGGCTACTTCGCATAGGGTTGCCATGTCCACTTATTATAAGCAACACTTACTATTTGTCTTTTGGGCTTTGGTATGTAGCTTATATAAGTGTTTTGATTAGTGGATTTTTTTTATTTGTCATTTTCTTTTGCTAGCAAGATCTGGCAACACTAATAAGTCAAGACGTACTTCCCTCACTGAGATTTCTTGAGCCGTGCATACAGACCTTTTTCCTGAGTAAACGAAGAGTGCCACCATTACGAATTCTAACTTCCGATTGGATTTGCTTCTGTTCCGGTCTCCATAGGAACCAATTCAAATAGTTCCCATCTATTTTTAATGTAGCTAATGTCGGCAGCTTTGTGTCATCTACACACTAATTTAACTTTGAGGAGTGAGGCACCTACAAATGACAACACTGTAAAGTGATGGCGCTATGGAGCTTTTCTTTAAACATTTTAATAGGTTTAACATTAGATTATCAGCTCAGAATATATGCTATTTTGACTACTGGAGACTGGAAATGGAAAGCATGCTTCCGGTTAAGAGTCAGGCAAAAACGTCTATAGAAGAAAAATACAACTTTGATATGCATTTAAAAGACAACTAGTTGTTGTTCTGTACACACTGTAGAATTTCTGTAAAAGCGGTAGCTACTAAAATTTTCCACAATTCTTTTGTAGAATGCAGTTGTCACTCCTGTCAATGACTGAAGTCTGTGTACATAACAGGATTAAGCACTAAAAGATGAATTGACAACCAAATTTAGCTGCAGCAGTGTACGTTTGTATTTTTTTAGGTTTCAGATTATATCGACAAACAAACAGCAGCTATATAAATGAGTAGTTAAATTTAGATATTTGCATGCTAACTGTTTCCTCTTTCATGTCAGTATCAATTTAGAGACTGACAATATGAACTTCCCATCATATTTGTACCGAAACTCTTGCTTCTGCATTCTGATCTAATCCACAGCAACAGTGCTGATGATTCAGTTCTGCTGTGCTAGAACTGATGGCAGATGAAGCAGCGACTAGCACAATGAACGCTCTGATGATTTAGCATGTCGGGCATGAACCCAACTTCAACCTCCAACCTTCCTTCACCGGATGGATCTCTCCATTTTTCATTACCCAACCCCTTCTTTTTTTGTATCTTCCAAATCCACCGTAGTCGTTGCACTGCATGGCAAAAATAAATATGCCCACATATTTTCCACCAGTGCTGACCAGAGTTCAGAGAGGAAAGGGAGAGGGGGGGAAGTGAAAAGACTGACAAAGGTGCATTACATAATCCCATTGTGAGATTTCACGGACCTTGTCTTATAATATTTTTACAAAGACTGAATTTCCTTCTCCCCAGGGATCTGAAGACCAACTCCTCCATCTGATCTGGCAGAGTCAGGTCAATTTTATGCTGATTTTATGGGTGAGAGGATGGGAACCACTGCCAGGGAGAGAAAGAGGAACACGAGGGACAGAGAGGGAAAGAGAACAGAAAAAAGAGATATGCACAGAGACAGAGAGAATGATGGGTAGCTGATCTTTAACAGTTCAGGTTAAAATTTCTATAAATGTATGACAGTGTATATTTTAAATGACTGCTCATTATTTATTTTACCTTCTTAAAAATGAGTTGTTTTGACTCAGCTCTTGGGTTAAATGTTGAACCCAACCTTCTGGGTAGTTTAATTTAACTTACCAAGTGTTTAAACATTGCTACATGGAGGCATTAGAAATAAATCAAAAGGTAAACATTTATTGATAAGCAATTAAAAAAGGTTTTAATACTTAATTATTAATTATTCAACTTATTAATGAATGTTAATTTCCAACCTCTTTTGTGTTAATTTTAAGCAAGAAATATAGCAATTTTTAAGAAATAGTTGTGTTAAAACTACCCAGAAGGCTGGGTTAAACATTTAACTCAATCGCTGGGTTTGTCCATATTTCACCCAGTGCTGGGCTGTTTTTAACCCATCATTTTTTACAGCGTAATCACTGTTAAGCTTTAATACAAAGTGATTCATCACAACATAATAACTAGATTAGGATTGGAACTCTGCCCAATATGTGAGAGACAACAAAATAATAAACTAACAATGATACAATAAAAAAAACAACTTTGCATTGAATTCACACATACAGGGAGTCAACTGTAGTATGATTCACAAACAAATGAATCAGTTAATAGTGAGCCAGTTTAATTCATTCTAAGCTCTCTCTCTTTTATTCATTTATTCATTCAGTCAGATGTTCATTCATTCGTTTGTTAATTTGTTCATTCATTCATTCATTTGTTCAACCATTTAAAAGTTTTGGGTCTTTTTTTTTCTTGATACGACAGTGGAGATCTTACAGGAAGCGAGTGAGAGACAGAGAGGGATGGGATCGGGAAAGGTCCATGAGATGGGATTCGAACATGGGACACTTAAGTGCAACATAAGACACTTCTTTCAAACACATTTTAAATTCCCTAACTTTTGAATGGTAGAAAACAACCACACATGATCATAAACTGCATGATAGTGAAACAAGACAGAAAACTGATGTTCAAACAGATGTCACAGTGCAGGACACTGCTGTCAATGCTCTTGCGTCAACTGCTTTGATATAAAAAGAAAGAAGAAGGAAAAGACAATACAAAAGTGAAATAAATAAAAAGAGATGCAACGCCATAAATGGAGGCAAGAGAAAGCGATAGGTGAGAGGGAGGGGTAATAGAGGGGCATTGCCCTCCAACCACGCACCTTCTGTGCTGCATATCCTGGAGGCTCCCGTGTTCTTACAGATTCAAAAATACCTTGAGACACATGCTTATTCATACACAGAGGCAAAGGACTTGCAAATCTCTATCCCGGTGGGATTTTGGAAGGCCGGGGGGTGGGGGGGTGCCTCACATGAAAAGCCCCAAAAATTCAGATGAGCTCTTTTATTATTAACACCCGCTCTGTCCCTTCAACAAGCCAGATCCGGCTTCAAATCTGAGCAATGCAATCAAATATTTGCCATCTAGTAGGACTATTCAAAGCGGAGATGTAGATCTTTTGCTACTTTTTAAGAAAGACGACAGCACCTGGCGCACTCAGGTAACACTAACTCCAACCGACGTCGGAAATAGAGATCGGTTTCCATTCAAACATGAGCTTATTTAGCAATTAACCTCCCAAACGCAGTTTTCAAAAATGGAAAAACATGCAAAAATGACCGATTGGGTGACCAACTGTCACCCTTTTTTAGGTAGGGGGGAGGTTTGTACACTGGGGAATGTAGAGAGATGAAGGCCCCTGTCTGTGGGTGAAAAGCTGTCAAAGGGACCCCGGCTCCTTGCCTCCGCAGCCTCCTGCTGCCATATTGTGAGTGTGTTTGCGCGGGGCGGGCAGACACAAAGGGATTAATGGGTTAAGGCTGAAAGTTGAAGGTTAGGAGGGTAAACCCAACCCCTGCTGCTGAGCCAGGGAGAGAAATGTCACCGTGACAGACCTGGGGCTGCTTAATCCCCCTCTCGCCCCTCTCGCTCCCCAACGGCCTCCCCTCCTGGGCTTGACACACTGAGGCCGCTCCTGTTCCCAGCAGGTCTGCGAAGCGCCCTGAGCCAGTGGGCACACACAGACACGGAAACAGACAGACAGATAGACACACACACACACACGCCCCCACGCACAGGAAGAGGGGCAGACTAACTTGACAGACGTTTCAACTAGGGCTGGGCAGTATAGGACGTACAGCGAGAGAAACATGTCAGTCAGTAGAGAGATTGGTGAAGAAATGTGAAATGCAGACGCAGATGTGTCTGAATTAATTCAAGATGAATAAAAGGTATTAGGCACAATGCATACATTCATATCTTATTTAGCTGATGCGTTGTCACAGGTGTGTGTATGGAGAGTGAAACTCATTTTCTCCACAGAAAACTTGATATTTATTTAATGGGTCAATATCACCATAGAGTCCCTTTCAACCCTCACAATACTCAAAAATGTTGTTTTAATTTCTCAATCGATTTATGTTATATCATAAAAAGAAGACACTCTAGTACTATAGAAATATATTAGCTGAGCTCTCACACATTTCTTTTTAGATTTAAGATAATTATGGGCCATTATTCGAAGCACAAACCATAAGATATGTCCACCCTGTCATATATTACTGTTGAATACGTTTTCATTGCAAAATTAAAATGCAAATTATATTTTCTGAAAGTTATGATGTCCCTTTCTTAAACAGGGTTATTAAAAAAATATATATAATAATTATAAATAATAAAATTACATCCTCAATCACATTGATGTGTGTTAATTTTAGTTTTTAGCAATATTAAATACAAATGAATGCTATGTCCACCCTGTCATGTGTATGTCCCCTCTATGGAGTCTAAGTGGCCGACAGGGTTGACATTTTGAGATTCAGTTAGCATATTATCTTACAACAAACTATGACTAGATAAATATTTAGTCTGGTTGTTGAAGAGAATTTGGTATATTTAAACTTACATATTTTGAAAATACTGTATTCGAATCACTTCTGGCATATTTTATGGTGACAGGGTGGACATGTTAAGCTTTGGCAAAACAAGTAAGCAAACTCATAGGAAGAAAATTTGTCAGTTGAAAAGTCACCAACTTATTTACTTCAGCCTTTGAAATTCAGCAGAAAAAATTCTGTTGTCCTGATGTCACTAAAGGGGATGGCCTTTTCTTAAAGGGGCGGATTCCCCAATATGACAGGGTGGACAACCATTCAAGAGATATGGACAAACTCTTTTATTTTATTAAATAAAAATATTGTTTATATTACCAAATGATCAATACACTCAAATTGAGTAATATCTTATTTAACAAAATATTTATAAGATAATTTTTTTTATTTCTTATTTTATGATTCGACAATATTCTACTACTGTACCATTCAAATTTAATGAGTAGAGCATGGGACATAGCAAAATAACACACATCCTCTTGCACAAAACTAAAAAAAAAATCTAGAAAAAATATCTAAAGAGCCAAGTAATGCTTTTGTTATGAATATAAAAACTTAGCCTAATATAACACACCATTTCATAGTCATTTTTATGTTAAGTTATACTTGTGTGCAGGATACCAAAAGGCACCCTACAGTGATATTGATCCTAATCTCTATAATATCTTGGAGAAAGATGTGCTGTGAGCTCTGATATTATCGGTTTGTTTTTTTTTTGTTTTGTTTTTTCCATAGAGGTGAAGAACTACGTTACCCATAATCCTAAGAAGATCATCCACCAATCAGGGATTTGCAGCAAACACACTCCTATTTAGCATTTATTTATTTATTTTTCACTGTATGTCATATTTGAATAAAAGGCTATATACATGGTAAACTTAAAAAAAAAACAATATTCAAAATAGCCTAAATAACAATGATTAATTTAATTGTATACAATTATTCAACATTATTTATTTATTTTGTTGTTGGGAGGGGGTTAAATATATAAAAACAACACTTATTTTTCAGTTTGATATTTGATTACAATTTTATATTTTCACAGGAGAAATGTTTGTTTCCAAGTATCATTTAAAGCAGAACACTACAGTAAAATATTTTTTAAAAGTCTAGGAAAACCTTGATACAATTGAATAAAAATAGTTTTTTGCTAAAAAATAAAATAAAATTTAAACTTTAATTAATTAAAATAAATGAAATGTCGCGTTGGCAACTAACTCAAATTTAAGCACTAAAATTACTAAAATTGAACAAAAAAAAAAAAAAAAAAAAAAAAGAGTTAAAGATAAATATAAAAAAAAAAAACTAATAAAAAGGAAAACAACCACTAAGACCTAAATTAAAATGATAACTGGAAATACAGAAATAAAAGCTACTTATTAGTAGATATTAATCAATAATTTAAGAGTATATAAATAAAATGTAAAATAACACTAATCCGGTGTAATCAGGTTGGTATCTTCTTAACATATATGTTCATAAATAAGGATATTTTGCAATAAATTAAAATATGTTGTTTTTATATGAATATATAAATTGAATTTATATTAATGTTAATTTTTTTTTTTTTATTTCCTTTTATTTTATTTTTATTTTTTAATTCATTTGATTGTCATTTGTATTACTTTATTAGACTGTGGTTCACTGTGCTTCATTCCCTTGTAAAGTTGTTATAAGTTCAGAGTTTGTACCTTTTTTCCCCAAGATTCAAATACTTTTTTGCTTCAGTTTGATTTTAATTACTTTTTTTGAAGAAAGGTTTTTGAAGAAATTAATGAGAAAAAAAATTGTTCTGGAAATTGCTAAAAAGTGGACTGCTGCAATCAACTGACTATTTTACAGTGGCTTAAAATCAGACCAAGTATTTCATTTGTAAATATCATTACCGCAGTAATACAAAAGCATGTTTACAAGAGTAAATAACTACTATAAACAAGCGAAAATTACTTGAGATTTTGGTCATACCACCCAACCCAAAATTCAACCTCGGACAGACATACGTAAACAGTCTACAGACACAAGATGAATTTCAATAGTATTTAAATGTCTCAAAGCCTGTTTACAACTGTCCTTTACCAGTAATCTCAGCGCTTTCAATCTGACGTAACACGCCAAGGTGGTGGCAGCTCAATGTAGTGCCATCACTGTTTTCATCTCACCACCATTGAAAACACCTTGAAAAAGTATAAAAACCCCAACGGCTGCCGTCTACGGCATGGAAAACAATCTCGCCCACTCGCATCAGAGCCAGCAAGTAATTTGACTGCGGAGCGAACGCCGGCTAATGGGTGAGAATTGAATTGAAATCACCTCGGACGAGTGAGCTATTTTTCTTTTTTGCTTTCGCCCAATGTGAAGCCGGCCGTGGGTGATGGCAGGCTTGGGAGGGCCCTTCCAGAGATTCCCCCTGGGCTTCGTGCACGGCTAACCTTCGACAGGACCGCCGCTGCGTGGCAACACGCCGCCGCCCCGAGCGCAGACAGCGCGGGTCAGTCGCAAATCAATGTTTTGATGTCCCGGGAATGCTTGTCTTTAAAAGTCGATACACGCCGCTTTGATAGAGCCGAGGCCGGGGGGAAGAAGGTTAATAGGTGAGTGATGGAAAGAGCTCACAGCTGACACCACTTTTTACCACCTCTGTCTGTCTATCTGCGAACGGGATGGGTGTAGAGCCAATACACCGAACGCACGCCGAGCCGATTGAGTTGCCAAGCTGTCATCCTACGCTGATGGAAAACCTCATTCATACCTTAATGGCTTCTTGGGATCGAACTGTGTTTAATAAACTGTGTCAACAAGTATTGTGAATACGTGAGGTGTCATTATCATAGTATTAAGTAGTACTGAAGTACAGTCTTAACTGTAGAACCCGCAGGGCAAAGGAGACAGGGTCTGTCAAATTACTAAATATAACGGTGTGTCCTAGTCAGTGAGCGACAAAAGCGGCGTCCAAAACACTCCGCACTACTGATTATAACATCAAATACGCTTTTACTGGCTGTTATTATGGCGCAATGCGCAAAATTTGTGGACAAACAAATTACTTGTCAATGGCTAGGACAAAACAATCAGATTTCAGCACCTGGCAAAGTGGACAAAGTCTGCAAGATACAGTAAACGACAGGACATTTGTCCAAAGCGTGGGATAGTTGCCCCAAACTTGAACATTCAGGCATCATTTACTCAACCTCATGACACACACAAAACAAAAGAAAGTACACCGAAGATCCATGCACTGAAAGCCAGTGGGGTCCAAAACAACACCATTGGACACTGAGGCATTTTTTTTTTTTAACTATCTACAACCATGAGGGTGAGTGAATACAGAGCTATTGCAGTGAGACTAACTCACTGCAATAGCCACATGTTGTAAGAAGCGAGATATTTACAGTCAAGTCTCTTCTGAACCAGACAAACGAGTGCAAACCCATTGAAAACCAGTGGTTTCCATCTTCATCCAGAGATGAAGGATTATGTGTTGCCTGTCTGCCTTTCCTTTTTGTGCCCTCCCTCCGTGTCTCCTCCTTCTCCTCTCCTCTCATTCTTGGCCAAAAGGTTAAAATGCTGAACTTGCAACCTCCTTGGCAAAACCTTTTCTTCTTCCGCTCCTTTTTTCGCTCATCTATAAAAGATTTATTTCACAGTATGCAGAGGTCTGGATTAACCCACTCCATACCCCAGAACAAAGCCATTGTCTTTGTGCCCAAACAGGTCCGTGTAAAGAGGAAGCACCAGCTCCTCGACGTCCACAATAATGCCATTGTGCCTGGCATGCTGGAAGGGTCCTGGTTGTCTTTAGGAGCTCGTCTAGACTTTGAGCCAGCTACTCAAGGAACTGGTAGAAAATCCCATCAAGCAGTGGAGTGAACGTTAACTAAGGTAACCCGCTGTGAACCTGATGAAGATGTCAACCGAACATATGGCAAAAAAAAGATTCTTTTGTTGGTACAAGGAGCTTTTTTCTTCCCCTCCAGAATGAAGGGGAGTGGAGAGGGGAGGGAGGCTAGTGTTTGGAAGCCAAAAGCAAGGAATAACTGTGGTCATCAGTTTACTTCTGGATCAGTAACTTTATTCTAGCTTCGAGCAGCTCTGCCCCCAGATCTCACAATTAAAAGGGTAAGCAGATTAGCAGGCATCTTTCAAGCTTGAACTGAAAGAAAACACTCAGTCTCAGTTTCCCCTGACTCTTTTTTTCCTCGCACACCACAAATAGCATTACATTTCATGCTACTTTAGCTGGCAACAGCCTTAAAAAAAGGATGTACTTTACAGCAATGATATGCTTCTTTAAAGTATCACACTGATCATTTACTGCCTGTGAACTTCTCTGTGAAAAGAGAAACCCAAAAATTCACATGTACCCTGGAAGTTAAGCATGCAACTGCCAAGATTACAAGTTTAGGAAGTTTACAAGAAGTTGCAGCGATTAAAGCTGTCTGTTGCCACGATTATGACATGTTGGGAGGTACTTCATCTCTATACACAATACCGATTAATGATTGCCTGTATTCATGACAGTTATAGCGTAGGCTTAATACTTACTGTTTGTTTTTATATATATATATATATATATATATATATATATATATATATATATATATATATATATATATATATATATTGTTTTATACTTACTGTTTGTTTATGACATCAAAGGAGCCGTCTGCTCTCTGTAACACATCATGTAATTATATATGGCGAACGGTGACTTTTTTAAACCGGGTATGCTGAGTGATAAAATTAAGACTACCGCCCCCCAAAATCACTTTTAGAATGTACTCAAAGAGGGATCACAGATGACAAATAAGAAACTCCATGGCTGGCGTTGATTTAAAAGTAGGGATGTAACTAGTAACTGCGAACCGGTTGAAAAACAATTAAAAAATGTGATGATTCAAATCGGTTGAGATGCTAAACAAATCGCAATTCAATTAGGGGAAGGAATTTATATGAATGTATGTCTGAGGGGAACTTACTGTCTTTAGAAAAGTTTAGATGGTATTTCTTCTTTTAATCTTGCCTCTGTATAGTGCATATTAAAGTTAATAAGTGCAGTGCTGCTTCGTTTCCAGCAGAAACCAAGGAAACGCGTTAAGTGCCACCTGCTGGCAGAGAGTGAATCTGCATCTCATTCAGCTCGTCTGCTGTTTCATGCAGATATTATTATGTATAGTTTCACAAAACTGAAGTCAAACCAATCTGTTTTTGCTTCAACATTTCGTAATTATACAATCTAATTTGCTCATGTTGCATGTATGCAGCATCTTTGTTTGGATCATGATTAAAATGCAGTGGTCGCCTCTAATTTTATATGGAGAGAGCACATACAAAGCCTTATTTTGTTTATATGAAGAGATTTCATTTATTTGTGTTACTTATTTATTTGATTTGGGGCTTGTTTTAAAATTTCACACTTACATTCTATTTAAATTGTGTCATTTAGCAGACGCTTTTATCCAAAGCGATTTACAAATGAGGACAATAAAAGCAATCAAAGAAATCAAAAGAGCAATAATATGCAAGTGCTATATTAGCATATTATTATAGTTATATTTCAATTTCACAAAAAAAAAAAAAATTACAGCATTTTGTCCAATTACAAATGAGGACAATAAAAGCTATATATACTGAACTTAAGATTTGAACTTAAATACATACATACATACATACATACATACATACATACATACATACATACATACATACATACATACATACATACATACATACATACATACATACATACATACATACGTATATAAGTACTTACATACATACATACATACATACATACATACATACATACACACACACACACACACACACACACTCACACACACACACACTACTACTAATAATAATAATAATAGAATTATATAAAATAATATATAATATTATTATTATTATTATTAATATTATTATGCAACAGTAATGGGCCTATATTTTTGTCCTAATTTCTTGTGGCATTTTAAGGTGGTTCGTATAAACCCTCGAGCTGTCATTCTGCATTGTGTCTGTTTGTAGCTGAAACATTTTGCTCATTTTCAACAAATGCTCCTCATTCCAACTTTGGAGAAATGCCATCTCTTCTGTGTCACTGTGTGTCATTAGCTTTTTATAATCACCTGTGGCACCCAAAAACGCAATCATGCTAATGTCAAAGTGAACCTGAAGCATGTTGCATTCGTACGTCATATGAAACCATGGACTTAGAGCGATTCTGTCTCATTTGTACACAAGTGAACGTATTTATCTCATATATTGGACTTAAAGCGATTCTGTCTCATTTGTAATATATATATATATATATATATATATATATATATATATATATATATATATCGTGAACGTATTTATCTCATATATAAATCCTAAAGCACTATGATTAAAAGGTGATACAAATCAGTTACTGGAATGGTGCAATAGGCACCAATCCAGGCAAAAATCCAGGCTACCCAAAGCTTGAGAATGGGCTCTCCAGCAAACATCAAACACTGATTATTCCCGTGTTTTATCGCAATGTGTGACAATTTGTCAGAAGCCTGTGCGGCTTCATTTGCATATTTTACATACACTTATAGAGTTCAGAAAACAGCTAGGATACAGCACAGAGAAAGAGAGAGAGGAATAAAAAAAATCTTGAAGCTAGTTGGGGTGCAACCCAATTTCACAGCTTCATGATTGAGTGGAGCAGCATATGGATGTCGGCTATGTGACAGTCCCGGCATATCACTGTATATTAGCGCAGTCTGTCACAATACATGTCCAATCGCGGGAATGTTTATCAACTGTCTGCATGTGAAAGATTTTTTTTTTTTTTTTTTGCATACCATTTGGTTGAGCTCATTGCTAGCATGCAACGTCGGGAAAGAAAGCCAGCGCACCACAAAGAGAATAAACAACATTCAAACAATCTGCCTCGCAGATCACACCTTAACTCCTGACTCAAGGGTAATTTATATGCACAGTACAGACACAGGAGGGAGGGGGTTCTGGAGGAATTGCCAAGCTTGCTAATCACATCAGTCATCAAACTGCCTTATCTCAAGCTAGGCTACATCTCATGGACATTAAAATGTCTTTACCTCTTAAAGGGGGGCAGCCGCGACTCCGGTTTGGGTGCGTGAGGAGAAAAGCTGGAAAGGGGCTGCAGCAGGTAATCACAAGTTGCAAACCATATGCTGGCACCATCTGCCTCACACATAACACATACACACATCTAAAAATGGGCTACCTTGCAGGAAAAACTCAATTATCTATTAAAGCATATGACAATTAGGCATTGGACAGAGAAGGTGTTTTTATAAGTACTGTACGCGTTTGTAGTGCCTATGCCTTCAGGCGATCAGCAGTGACCTCCAGGAAACCGACTCTTCTGGGATAAAAACAGAGAAACGTGTGAATTTTTCTGAACTGATGTATCTGTGATATGTTATGATGTGCGATTCGTTTCAGCAAAAGTGTTAATGTTGAACTGAATGTGATGATGCAAAAAAGATTTGGTACTATGAAAAGGCAAGACAGCAGTTTTCTGTTCTATGTTGTCTGATAAGCAAATGACTCTTATGAGCGATTCTTTAAGCGAATCATTCTAAAAGACTGACTTGAATCAGACCTTCACAGAATGAATCACTGAATCAGTCAGAGCGGTTAATGAATCAACATCTGACTCACTTACTTCAACTTCACTTTATAGTTACTTTTACTGATGCCTTTCATGAAATGACGCATATTTTGTGTATTTTAAGATTTGTGAACCTTAAATCTGGATCATTAGTGACTGATTGTTCATATGACATGTAGTTAAAGACTATTTTGGTCTGTGCTCTGGAACTTTGCATTTAAAGGAGACTACAGACTTAGTGTATGTATGTATGTATTTAAAAAAAAATGCAAATGTGAAAGATTTTCAATGCCAAACATTCTAATATTGTCAACAGGAGATTTTTAATCTTCAAAGGGGTCAATTTAATAATTATTGAGATTTTTAATCTTCAAAGGGGTCAATTTAATAATTATTGTAAGGAAATTGTTAGAAATTTATAAATTTATAGGGTATTTGTGGTTTAAATAAATGCTGTTGTTTTTAATTTCCTATTCATCAAAAAAAAAAAAAATTAAATAACATGCACAGTTTGATTTCTGAAAGATCATGTGACACTGAAGACTGGAGTAATGATGCAGTAAATTCAGCTTTGCATCCCAGGAATAAATTACATTTTTAAATATACTCAAATAGGAAAAAGCTAAATTGTAATAATATTTCACAATATTACTATTTTTACTGTATTTTTGATCAAAGAAATGCAGCCCTGGTGAGCAAAAGGGACTTTCAAAAACATTAAAATCTTACCAATCCCAAACTTTAGAATGGTAGCGTCGCTCGTCATTTAACAAGCATTTCTCACAGGAAATGATGAATGGTTTGAGGATGAGAAAGGAATGCTCACATACTTAACTAATGATAGTACTGTATGTTAATTCCAGCTGACACTCCCTGAATCAGAGAAGAAGCCGAGGACCAATCAAGTGAGAGACCACGGTTCCATGTGTGACAACAAAGACCTCATGGATGAGTCACATGATATTCAATGACAAATAGCACAGCAAAGCCCTCACAAAGACAAGCAGTGGGGACTGACCTACATTCAGTGGTGAAAAGTGGGCTGGAGCCCAAAAAGAGGCCAACACTGTGATACCAAACTCAAAAAAAATTGCCACAAGTCACTCTGCACGTGAACATTTTTAGCCCAAGTAGGCCTATATTGCAATGTTTGAAAAATGAGAACTGAGCTAATGTAACAAGCCTAGTCTGCTTTTAGGGCTACTAGGAAACTTTTCTGTTGGCTAGTTTGAGGGTAATCATATTTAAATGTGTACACCTACAAAACTGAAGATGTTTTTTGGCAAAAAATAAATAAATAAATAGACAAAATAGCCAAATAGACAATAAACAAACAGACTTTCTCCATCAAGTGTAAGATCAACTGTTTTAAATTAATAAGCATTTCAGAGAGGAAGCCATAAGTTTAACCAAACCCCAAACTAATATAAACCCGCAACAGAATGAAACAGCACACCCTGGATATTTTTAACTTGACACTTTTGTGTCTCAGAGACACAACACTTATGCCCAAAACTTCTTTCTCAAATATAAAAGTGTGACAATTAAAAAAGTGGTGGTGTTTTCAAAGGGATAAATTGTGTGTGTGTGTGTGTGTGTGTGTGTGTGTGTGTGTGTGTACATATAATTATTTAACAAGTGATTAACTATCATAGTCATATCATTATAATAATAAATATCATATACTGTTATCTAAATCATTATTAGTAGTAAATTATTATTATCATTAGTAGTGTGGGATACCCAAATCACACAGTTATTATTATTATTACTATACAATGCATTTATAATAATAATATATAATATATAATAATATAATATATAATATTATTTATACTCAAAAAGAAGCAAGAACCTAAGCAACTTTAAGTAGATCTTTGCTCAGAATCGGCTTCCTCCCTGGGTTCAGTTTCAAGTGTATGAAATGACATGACACGATAATCTAAATCAGCAGGATTAATTATTTACCACATCTTCATTTTCGATGTCATTTCACAACCCCAAGAAAAGACGTGCCAAGAAGTCTTTCCATGTTCTAGAAGACCGTCTGCGACACTGCACTTAAACAAGGAAGTCTGAATGGCTGGGAGTGCTGACCCTCAGATTACACCAATCAGCAGATTCGCCCACACTAAACACCGGTCCCGTGTAGAGGAAGACTGTGTGGGTCAAACCACCTGAGAAGAAACAGGCCTCCACCCTGCAGCGCCTGACTGTTCCTGTCACATCTGCTGATCTTCACTCGCCAGCACCGGACACTACATTACTGGCCTTGCCATCCAGCTGCAGTAACAAATGCAGAGTAAAAAACTCTAACATGTCAATCAAAATCAATCATTTAATATCAAAAAAACGTATTTGAGAAGGTTCTCCATTTGCGCAGCAACACGAAGGAGTTTAGGAACCGGTGACTGTCGAACCGTCCAAAGCTGGTGAATTTGGCAAAACTTCCATCGTAATCATAAATTCATATATTCACAGCACCAGTGCAACGGCTTCAGACTGTTCACAACTAACGAGACTCTTCAGCACGGCGAGAGCAGAAAAAACCAGCACGAAGTGAAAATCTGTAACTTGCAGAACTGGAGGTCAATCTGAATTCACTTCTGAGCAGGGGTGGGTGGGATAACTTATTCCGTGGCTTCAAACTAAAGCTTTTTTCCATCATTAAGCTGTATTTTTGGGTGATGCTGGCAAAGGGTGACTGGGGAGGCTTGATGAAGTTGCCCAAGTATAATGAGGGCAGATCAAACCGAATTGAATCTCTATGACTATAAAGTAAAAGAAAACCATGCGCAAACTAGCCTGTAGCCATTATGAGTAATGACCAATCAACACCATCTTAGGCACAGTGGCATTGTTAGTCTGACAGCGGAGCCCCTCCAAAGTGTTAGCTGGCGCTGAACCCGAGACACAGCTGAGCGCCAATCAGGTTATTTAACAACGTGGGGGTCAAATGGCAAAAAAAGACCCTTGGCTCGCAGACCTGTCAAAAGCTGGTGTGTAAAACTTGAGTCAGGCAAATAAATGTGCTAGGACACTCGTTTGAAGAAAAAAAAAATTGTAGCTACAGGTACATTTTTAAAATATTCAAACTTCACATGACAAAGTCAAACAGGTTAATCTTGTAGCCCACGAATGTAACTTGATCGCTGAAGGAAAAGTCAAAATTGGTACAGCTTCTTTTTTGGAAACCTTATTTTTACCTTACAATTAGAGATATTTGCAAAAACAAGTTTCATCATTACTATTGCTCATAATTCTAATTATGATACACAAATTATACAGTTTGTCCAGCAGAGTTCTGTCGAAATTCTGTCATCCTCATTTTTACTCACCCTCATGTTGTTCCAGTTCCTGTGTGAGTTTGTTTCTTCTGTTGAGCACAAAATGTTGGTAATCAAACAGTTGACTCTAGACACTGACTTCCACAGCATGGCAAAAACTATAGAAGTCAATGGCTACCGTCAACTGTTCGGTTACCAACATTTTTCCAAATATTTTCTTCTGTGCTCAACAGAAGAAACAAACTCATACAGGTTGAGACCAATATGAGAACTGACGACAGAATTTTTATTTTTGGGTGAACTATACCTAAAAGGTGCTATCACATTAGCAAATTTTGGCAAATTGACCAGTAAGCAATCACCTAGTAACGCCACATAACACCCTAGCATCCCATCTGCACAAGCAAGCATCACTTACAATTTCAAAAGAAAAAGTAAAATAAAACATTAAAAACAACAGTTTGGAAAAAATAACACTTTATATAAATGTAACATTTTACAAACGGGAAAAAAAAAAAGTTTTGGCACCAAGTTTACCACCTAGCCAAACTGGGCTTTAACACCAATGAAATACATGTGGCCCGTGTGAAAGAGAAATAAAGCTGTTGGTCATCGGTGGAAAATCACTTTGCTAATTGCAGCACAAGTGTAGTTGTAAATTTCAGGTCTATTATTTTTTTATTGCTTTATTATTGGGTGCAATCTGGAAGAAAAGAGGAGGCAAGACAGGTAGCATCTGTCTCCACCTACTGCCTTGGCACAGTCAGCATCATCTGCTGGCTTTGGCACAGGGCATGAAAAACATCAATGCACTTCACTAGTGCCAAGCACAAGCATGGCAGTCATGCTTAATCCAATCTGGCAAAGTATTCATCTTCTAATGTTAGCTAAAATAAGTCACCTATGGCCTGTCAACCCCAGACCTGTGCTGGAGAAAGAAACTATGACAGTATCCTTCAAACTATTTGAGTTTCTAGATGCATGCTATTTGATTTATATTAGAGCTGTGTAAAGACACACATATTTTCTAAATGAATTAGTCACTTGGTTGCTCAACTGTCCTGTATAATTAGGTATCCTGTATAATTAGGTCATTTTTAGATTCACTTGACCCTAAAAGTTTGGGCTAAGTAAGATTTTTTTTTTTTTTAAGAAATTAATATTTAGTAAGTATGCTTTAAAAAAAAATTGACAGTATGCTTTCATATAAATGCTGTTCTTTTGAATTTTCTGATTAAAAAAAATCCAAAAAAAAAATTACGGTTTCCACTAAAATATTAAAAGGCATGGCTGTTTTTATCATTGATAAGAAATGTTTCCAAATCAGCATATTAGAATGATTTCTGAAGGATCATGTGACACTGAAGACTGGAGTAATGATGCTGAAAATTCAGCTTTGCATCACAGGAATAAATTACAACAGTTATTTTTAAATGGTAATAATATTTCGCAATATTACCAATCCCATTTTTACTGTATTCTGTATACCAATACCATTATCAAATATATGCAGCCTTGGTGAGCAAAAGAGGCTTCTTTCAAAAACATAAAAGTTTTCCACCTCAAACTTCAGCATTCAAAAACAGCACATCTTCAAACACATTGTTCATAGCAGGATGCTGAAAAAGTGTGAGATGCAACACAGTGGTTAAGTGTATTGTTGCAGTAGTGGTGCTTTAAAGGGAAATTTAATTTAAAGACACAAAGGTTTCACTGTACACACTGTCTAGCAGTCTAACTAATATATAATGTCAAACTTTTATGACTATTTTTTTCCAGCCTTTGAAAAAAAAAAAAAAAGCTCCCCATAAAGGTAGCATGACAATGTGATGTTGTGAAACTGAAATGCATGACTACTAGAAAATGCATTCAAGAGTAAACTTTTGTGGACAGAGAGGGAAATGAAAGATGATACAAAAGCAGAGGGTGGTTTCCTCTAACTAGTATCTAGTAATAAACTGACCAACACTAACTGAACACCAAAAAAGACCCTACCACTTTTATTGGTCGCTGTAGCTCACACCACAAGGTCATGGGTTAGATTCCCACAAACTGATAAAACTAAATGTAATGCAACAGAAATGTACATTGTAGGTCCATTTGATTTGTCTGACTTCACTTTACCTCTAGAGAAATTGAGCTGATCAAATATCAAATTAGGCTAAATGACACATGAGGTGAATACAGAGGCAGAATGTCTGATGAGATTCAATGAATGGCCTTGAATGCTTCATGTTACCACAACGGCTCTAGAATCACCCCATTTGGCTACAGAAATATGCAAACCAAGATCCCTCATGTTTGAACAACATGAAACTCAAGAACTGGGCCGAGAGCAGTCAATCACATGCTTCAATTGGAAACAGGAAAAGATCTGTTTCTGTGTAAACTACAACATTAAATTTGCATTAGATATTGTCTGAGGCTAACAACCTGTCTGTTATTTCAGGTTGGTTCCTGTCCTTGACAAACTTCTGTTTGGCCCTAAAGCCATTTAACCTTTGTTCTCTGTTTAAAAAAATATATATATATTCTCAGTGTTCCAAGTCATAAATTGCTGGCCTCTTAAAAAATATGTTGTATCTCTCCCACTATGCTATTTTATCACTAAATCTTTCAACTAGCACAGGTTGTATTTCTTTTTGTAACTGACTGATCCTTTGCTACATTGAGCTGAGCTTATGCACCTTAGTTTTTGACTGAAAAAAAAAAACATTAATTGTGGATCATTTTTGCAATATTTAATCAAAAACTGAGGTGTATAAGGTCTAGGAGTTGACCGATTATCGGCACCGATATTAATCATGTTTATGGTTATCAGTATCGGTCATTTTCAAAACCAAGTTGCAGATAAAATAATTTCAAAGTATTTAAAGAAAGTTTTTTGTCAGAGCCCTTGTTATTTTGACATTAATTGTAGTTTTAAAGGAGGGTTCATGGACATGGCAAATTCATTTTTTAGAAGTTTGTAGGTATAGATATCTGTTGCGGGTGTTTTGCTGAGGTATCGTATTATTTGTATCGATATCAAAATTATATAGGATCAATAGAATTAAGAAATATATCATGATATAAAATTTGGCCATATCGTCCAGCCCTAGTTCAAAATATCAGTTATCGGTCTTCCTGAACTGTAAAAATCAGTATCGGCCCTGAAAAACACATATCGGTTGTTAAAAGTTTATAAAAATGATTGAATCCAATATTTTGTAATAATATAACAAAAATATATCATATATATATATATATATCAAAGCTATTTTTATAGGCACGGCATTTCTAAACGGGAAAACAATGAAGTAAAAAAAAAAGAAAAAAGGAAGTTGTTATATCCTGTCTGAGCAAAGTCAGTAGGCTTTAGTCCAATGCAGTAACAAAAAGAAAATCCCCTTTGGGTCAGAATGATGGGAACACAACATTAAAATGATGCTGTAATCCTGAGAGTCAGGGTCAGGAAATGAGACGATCGCCAACGTATGATGATGAGGGAAGTGGGTTATAGCTTATTTCATCTTTCACTTCAGTGGCTGGACCGGGAATATTTTCCTTTTTTGGTCAGAGCAACAGCTGCTTCTGTGAACCACCTGCTCCTCACCTCTTCAACGTCAAACAGAAAGAATAATGGCAGTTTCAGGGTTAGGAACAAAAATTGGTGATATTAGACATGCTGAACATATAACAAGCAGTTTTTCATATCCATTTACCACTTCTTGAATCAAAACATGGGAATGTTTCTTTCATAATGGTCTCACTTCACAGCACAGCACAGCAGTCGTTACTTGGTCCATTAAAGCTGCGTGGTTTCTATTCAACCTTGCAGAGCTCAAAGCATACGAGGAGATTGACAAACCGAGATCGATATCACTGCGTATCAACCTACTTCTTTACACCAAACATCTGCAGGTTTTTCTAAAAGGTAAATGCAAACCATGCGAGTGCTGATCTAAAATGGAAACACACCCAAGCCAGCCCATCAGAAGATCTGAACATCAGATCTGGCCACCCTGCCAGTCTACAGCAATAATTTCCTTCCAATGAATCCCCTAGACACGAAATACATACTTTCCTCATCCATTTCAAGCACGGAAAACAGCTAAGCATATCAGCCCAAAACTAGAGTTACGCATACAAAAGCTGTCAAAGTTTCACAATAAGGGCTTTCAGATGGTACGAAGTTAGAGATATTAAACTGATTATAAGCTTAATTTAAAGTATTTATAAGATTAGCTTTTTTAATCTGTGCTTTTTTATTTTTAGAAATGTTGTTTGTCTCATTTGCCTCATTTTAGGAGGTATACTGCCATAATGTTACAAAGTCTTTCATGTTGATTATATATTTTTCATTATTGATGTTTTATGTGCCAATTTTCCTAAATTTGGATATTCTCGCTTTTTTTATGTCAGAAGTATTGTTTATGTCTCATTTGCCTCATATTTAGACGGTAATGCATAATGTATATTGGCATAATATCATACATCGGTCAACCTGATCTGCATATTATCACTGACACTAAACTTAACATTTTTGCAAAATGGTAAAAACTGTCATACATCTTTCTTAAACACAAACAGCACATATTACTAAGCCATTAATTATTATTTGTGTTATATAAGCATACATGATTATATCTTTCAAGCATTGAATTTTGAGGAGTGTTGAATGAGAGGAAGATAAAGTTAGTGACTAAAAGACAGGTCTCTCTAACGAAACTGTTTATGCATTTTGAATCAAATTACACAAACACTCAAACAAAACAAATAACAAATTGAGAAACGAAGGCTCACCTTCATTTTCAGACGATGGACATGCAACCTGAAGAGCCAAATCAAAAGTTCTCGCAGGATTCTCGCTGAAAGAGGAAATACAAGTCGAACTCACTAACTGAGCAGCTTAAAAACAACTATTTGAGACTGTTCAAGGAACACTTAGCACAAAAAAACGAACATTGTGTTATTATTTACTCTCTCGTGTTCTTCCAAACCAACGTGGCGTTCATTCTTTTGTTAAAAACACAAATCAAGATCTTAAGCAAAGTGACAGCCTCAGTCCCCATTCACTCTCGTTGCATATTTTCCATTCAACAAAAGTGAATGGTGACTAACGCATGCAGAAGAAAAAGTTATATACGTTTGAATGTTTTAATTTTTACGTGAACTATCCCGTTAAAATCTCGACACGTCATTAGAGAGTAAAGTATGTAATCCGTATGCTCCTGAGAATTCATGATACAGTCTTTCAGTGTGCTATATTACGAAACAAATTAATAAATGCTAATAGTGAGACATGTTTACGGCGTCTAATTCCTTCAAAATTAAATATGCACAGCTGTCAACTTTAAATGGCTGTGGAGAGGAATGCGGCTAGGCTAGTTAGCATGTCTGAGGTAAACAGCTAACCGGTCAGCTGGACCTGTCATCTCCTCTCATTAGCCAAATGAGCTAATTTAACTAACGGATTTACAATATCTGCTATCTTCGTTTCAACCACACGAGAGACTTTTATCACGGAGACTGATAACGCGTAGCGCGACAAACCGGAGGAATGTGTAAGGTAAACAAGCGAGGACTTACTTTATCCTGCTGTCCATGGCTAAAGCATCGCGTCAGCAGCTGCTCGCGCCGACGGCGGGAAAACAAAACACCGTCGCGCGCTGCCTGCGAACCTTCTAGTTTCGCGGCAACCTGACAGAGAGTCGCGGATATTGTTGCATTTCTCTATCTGTCGGCGACGCTTCCTGGACGCGCTGCCGACCGTTTCGGTTCCCCTGCCTGTGATCCTGCAATAAAACACCAGGAAGCACCTGGGTGGCGCGAGCGCGCCTATTTCAGAAGGATAGTACAAAAATTAAAATGTCGTCATTATTGACTCGCCCCCGTGTTGTTCGAAACCTGTATGAGTTTCTTTCTGCTGTGAAATGCGGAATATGATGACAGCCCCAGTCTCTATTCACTTTCATTAAATGGCATAAGATGCAATGGGAGTGAATGGTGACTGAGTTAAAATTCAACCTAAAGTTTATCTGTGTGTGTGTGTGTGTGTGTGTGTGTGTGTGTGTGTGTGTGTGTGTGTGTGTGTGTGTGTGTGTGTGTGTGTGTGTGTGTGTGTGAAACGTGCATGCATGCACAGGCATGTCTGATGCTGGCTTGCGTGTTATGCATGATTTTATGATTTACAAATATCTTTTTTATGTATTATTACACCCTCAAATGTTTCTGAGGAATGTGAACACATCCTTAAAAATAGGTTTGTTAAAAACAAAAATAAAAAACCCAAGGGTTGTTTAGAAGATAAACAGTTTCTGGTAAGGCAAAGGAAGTATAAATTCACACCACCCACTTGTTTAAAAATAGCTGGTGTTTCTTACAGGTCAGAAAAACCTGTTGCAGTATGCAGACATGTGTTTGTGTTTGCCTGTCTGTTTCCTGCGGAAAAATACTACAAGGTTTGTGTGAATGAGGTTAACGAGGGGAACTCTCGCTGCTTTACATGTCACTGGTTTGTCATTTCAAAATGAAATGAACCTGATATTTTTTGCAGATGTTGTAGTTACTTTTTTCTTTATACATTGTTAATCCTCTCAAAAACCCTTCAGTAACTTGCACATGATTAGTTTATTATATTCTACACTAAGGATTTGAATATGCTAGTCTGTAGGTTAATATGCACAGGTGAAAGTCATCTATAATAAAGGCAGATGAACTATAATTGCCTGAGCTATGTTCTAAGAACAAATATGTTTTTATAAATATCAGGTCAGCGCAAGTTGGAGCATATTGTCATGTGTTTTAAATGTCACATATATAATTTATATAGTATGTAATTTATTAAATTGAATTATTTATCATTAATTAAAAAGGTTATAATAGACAGATTTCATATAAGTCCATTGCTTGTATGTTGTGACAAGATCAAGGTGTGTTCAATGATCGGTATTTTTTTAAATGTATAGTTGCAGTGGAAATGGTCGACACACTTTAGGGTGGGTGCCTTTACAGAAATTAGCTTCATAATTTAAGCATAATAATTAAAAACGTACACTTTTTCCCCCTACTGCAATTCTACAGTCCATCAGAGGGGGCGCCTAAATTCATCTTGTCTATGGCACAGAACATGAATAGCACATGAGGAAGAACACAGCGGTGATTTTAACATTTATTGGTGGCAGGGGGCGAATATAGTTTTTCAGACAACAACAACATTTTGTCCTGTAGGCAGTGGTTGTGACAACTGTCTCTAAGTAAACGTCTAAGTACTGTCAGAAGTATGCAAGGAACGTCTTGACAGGACATTTTAGTTTCACTTTTTTAGCATGAGATATGCTGCTGCTCGGTTCAGGTAGACTTTTAATATTAACACGTTTTTAAACACAATCGAACGAATATAATAATATAAGATGAGGTGTACAACATGAGAGCGCCGCGTTCACATTGCACTGTGGCGAGAGCGAATTAATTTCGAATTCTCATAATAACAACACAACCGCGTCACGTGACGCGTGCACGCTCTCCCGAGTGCTTTCACGCGGTTCATTTGGCATATGTGAACAAGGCAATCCCGCGCCAAAAAAACAAAAAAAAACCGATCCTTAACAAGACCAAAATTCAACATTGTAATAATTTGAATCCCTGTTTGGGAACAAAGCTACCGATCTACAGGTGTGAAACCAACCTCAGATGAAGACAGATTAATTTATGAACTCTATATGGACTCGTGCAGGGTAAGAGCAAAATCAAATGCTTATAAACTATAAGTCTAACAACTGGTGTCCTTAAAAAAGATAGATGGTTCAGTAGGCATTATCATGGAATTACTGTACACTTCTAAGGACATTTTTACATTCTTAGGTAACTAAATAGAGCACACTAGACCTCTTGCAGACTAGTCTGGCTACTTATGTATATGGAAGACTGGGTCATTTTTGAAAGTTCCTTTTGGCTGTCAGGAGCAATGTAGTTTGATGGCCGAGGGAAAGTTATGGAGGACCCGTGGAGTTGGAGGATGCACAGACAGTGTCAGCTTCACTATGGAGCCAAAGGATGGCATCTGAAATGGCATGCCATAAAAAGTGCCTCGGGCCCTTTTGGCGTCGAAGGCTGTCATAAATGAAGTCGGCGCTCTCTGAGGAAGAGTCAGGAATGATGCTTAAGAAACACGTTTGTATTGAGTTTCCACTGTATTTTCATTAATGCTAAAGACTTGTTAAATTTACAACTTTTAAAAAACAATTATCATTATGAAGTATATGTATTAAACATGTAATTTAAACATATTAATTCATACAAACATATAGAAGTTTGATATTTTACCCGGAAATGTGTTCTTAAGGAACACTAATCCTTATAAACATTCTAATGATATTTTAACATTTAAAAAAACACATGATCATTTCCAAATTGCATCTGTTCACGGAATCAGAAAAGAACATACATTGACCCTTTAACCGGCTACAGTGTGTTCACTGAGTTTGCACATAGAAAAAGAGGAAGATGCTGCGGGAGTGCCTGTAGACATGTAAGCTTCATATTTTTTCTGCTGTATGTCTTTACAAGAGGGCTGAAAGCAAATGCCAGTCAGTATTGTATATATTTTATAGCAAGCATTTTTTATTTAGAGTAAATTTAGTTGATTTTTTTATGGATTGCATTGCATGATGCTGAGACAGGGGAGATCCATTCTGCAGTAGCTCGCAATACATAATAAAAGCAAACTGTCTACATGATACTATTCTCTTTTTAACTTTACTGTACTCATATGTTAACTCTAAACTTCTTGTTTTTCTCGACAGTGTCTGTACGGGCAAATTAATGTGGAGGATCCTGCTAAGAAGAAACTTCAACTCTTTGTTTTATGTATAGTAGTAAATGTTAAGATCGGCTGAACAACTCATTTTGTGTTATCCCATATTGAATTTGGACTTCTTTTAATGCACATTCGTCTTACACTCTGTTTAAAATGATGAAATACGCTACACCAGATGTGCAACCCACACTCCAGGAAATGGTTTGAATCACATCTATCCACTGTGATTTGACTTACAGGAGTTGGTGTGCTCCTCTGTCAGATGAATTCCACAAGCGGGAATTTTCGCAGTGATGAATATTCATACGGTTACAGGCGATCTTAATTTTGACAGCTGTCAATTCAGACTACGTGCTTCCTCCCTGGTAAATGTACGACCAAGAAAACACCATGGAAAATGAAGTCTTCTCATAAATGTGTGTTGACGTTAAATACATAGGCTTAGAAGGCTTCGTTTCATGTTTAAAAAACCTGAAAAAACACAAATTATATGTAAAGAGTTAACGGAAGTATTTATTATTATTTTATGTAACTTAAACTAATTAAAATTACCTTTCTAGAAGTTCTCAAATGTATTTTGGCTTTGCTTCAACAGGTCTTGTACAATTTACATATGCTATATACAGGGTTGTTGTCAAGGCCCTGTGTTAAAATGTCCTTAATGGCATACACTTTGAGCTACTTTGAGGGTGCAGGAGATTAACAATAAAAAATGGTCCTGGGCCCTTTCAGCAACGACTGTATGTGTTTGAGATTCCGTGTGCATGTTTATGTATTTACGCATAAAGAATTGTTTAATTGCATATAAAGTTTATTCATTCAAAGTACATCATATTCAAAGTACATCACATTCAGTTGTTAGTGTCTGCTACCTCCTGGCCATTATATGCATCTTCATATTTGCCTGTCTGATTTATATCTCCCTGTGGCTAACTGAGATTGATACTCAGGTTTTCCATCCACTGAAACTGATTTCAGCGCAAAAAATGGTAAGTACACAGATCACATACAGATTTTTAGAAATCTCTTCATTTCTAATCGTGCCGTCATTGTATTTACATGATACTCTTTCTGAAGATATGCAAAGCCAAGTAGGATTTTGCCCCAGGCACTGGCCGTCCAACCTGTCACACAGCATCGCAGGGCAGGAACAAGGAAACGGTCTCTGAATGCGGGAATGTGTGTGTAGCAGAGCCCTGTCCCAGCTTTGCCGACTGGCGCCGAGCACGATATCAGGCGACGGGAGGGTCCCAAGGCGGGCACACATTTATCAGGAGCAAGGCCCTGTGAACGTTGACAAGGAGATTCATGATCTCAACAGTTCCAGGGAGGACAGGCAGGCAAGGGGCTTGTGGCATCGTCAGTCCGGATGAGAGGCAAATTTATTTGGGTAAAACCTAAGATGAGGCAGCGGAGCGTACGGCAACAACATTTCCAGTGGAATGGCAAAGGTGTCACACTCATCAAGTACCTGGGCATGCCTGCCATCGGTCTGCTTGTTTTGCCTAGGGACTTGTCTGTCACATTAAAGTAGATGCATTGCCATTCAAGACCCTTCCCAGTCCTAGTGCCTGACCATGAAATAGGCCAACTTTCAAGTCTGCCTTATTCCTCTGCATCATATGACTTCAGAGATCGCATAGTGTTGTCGTTCTTTTTTTCCCCTTTTCTGTCCCTCCTTTCTCTGTTTCTTAGTATTTGGTGACTGAGACGCAAATGCTACACAACGCTCAGTCCCTCAGAGCACAGACAGATTTCAAGAAAACTTGCTTTAGCAAACAACTCACAAGCCATGCGCTCGCTAGACTTGTCATGCTCTGGGATCAGGTGTGGGAATCATAACAACTGAACAAGAAAACATGCAAGTGAGGAAAGGGAAAATGAGTCTAAAACCTCAAGGGACTACCTTGGAAAGAGAGGAAACTGGTTATGCTTGAGTAGGATCTCCATCCAGGAGATTCCTTTGGTGTTGAAACTGAGCATCTGGTGAGATCTGTTTATTTCCTCTGTCAGTTAATTGTGCATACAAGTCTGCCGAAGGTTACAGACTATATGTAAAATCTGTGGTTTATTACATGAATCTTTCTGCCTATATTAGCCATCTTGTTTTTTATATTGTCTTTCCGTGCTTATCAGCAGGTCATTAAGGTCAGAAACACCTAGGTTCTGGCTTCAGTCACACTAAGCTCTCTCACCTGTAATTCCCTCTGAATTGAAACCCACCCAAGCTGTTGTGGGGGCTACAGTTCCTGCATCTGCAGAGCTTTGGAGTCCGTCACCTGACCTTCAGCCAGAGCATATGCTACAGCAGAGTCCATGCACTGCCACTTTTCTAGAGGCATAGGGACAGTCTGCCTGGTCCAGCGTCCAAACGTATCACTGGTCCAGGCAAACCGTCCTTTCCAGCTCATGGGGACTGGGGGCAAACCCTTGCACCCTCAGCAGCATCACAGACTGCTGCTGTTCTCGCTATTCAAGTGCCCAGGCCAGGCAGAGGATGACACGCGTTGGCTGCGAGGAATGGTTGTCAGCCGAGTGATGGCTAGAAAATCAGTTTCAGCATCTGGGCTGTCCCTCTGAGTGTGTGTGGGTGTGTGGTCCATAACGCCGTTGTTGGCAGTGTTTGTGTGTGTGTTGAATCAAACTGTAGCCGAGCAGCCCGTCTGGTCATGCAACAGAGACAATGTCATTCAGCCTTGGGGCTGAAGCCTTACCAAAGTGGTCAGATGGAAAACCGGCTTCCCTGTGGTTGCACCAGTGCTCCTGAAAAAGCTCACCACATCTGACTGACAGTCACAGGGCCAGATTCCTTTGGACAGGACTGTAAATAGCTGCACAAAACAGTAGGGCATCTCCCCAAGACCCGTCCCAGTGTTCCAGCCAGACCGTCTGGCCATATCATGCCATATGTGGCACCATTCAGGCTGGATCAGGTGGTCAACTCATTCAATGAGAAACCTTAACTTTACCTAATGCGAAAGGGTAGGTAATGGTCTTGAGATCAGCCAGCGTGATCTCGGCAATGTGGTGTAGACACTGTCCATTCCCACTATAGCTTGGAGTGCCAGTTGTCCTGATTGCCCAATGCAATTAAAACCACTGAAAAATACCAATATGTAGTGTGATGTGCTAAATAGTTTGTGCCAACAGGTAAGGGCAACTCTATGAGGAACGCTTTCTTTGCCAACAGAACTGGTAGCAGAAGTTTACTTTGATTGGAATTAGGGGTGCACCGAATTTTCAGTGTTCAGCGTACAGGTTTCACTCTCCTCGTCATTGCGCAGTTTGACGCTCAATATTCCGCTCTATGAATGTGCTTGTGTACCGCTCATGCTCACTGGAAAAGCAAAGTCCACACAAATAACGTGCTGACTGGAAATTTCTGTGCAGTAGCCTATACTTGTTCCTGTTTGCAGTAGCGCTGCTGTGCTGTAACGTGCTGTTGTACAGCTGTACTGGACAACGCTGGTATACTGATGCTATCTTCAGTGACGCTATGCTCTGCTCACATGCTCTGATAATAATAGCTTCGTAGGAGTATCCATTATTTGGATTCTGTTACATAGACGTGAATAAAAATATTATATTGATATTTAATATTAAGGTAACACTTTACAGTAAGGTTCCATTAGTTAATGTTACTAACATAAACTAACAATGAACAATACATTTATTACAGTATTTATTCATTTTTCTTAATGTTAGTTAATGATAATACAGTTGTTCACTGTTAGTTCATGTTAATTCAGAGTCTATTAACTTAACAAGCACATCTGTTGATTTTAATAATGCATTAGTAAATGTTTAAATTAACATTAATTAAGATTAATAAATGCTGAAGACCTATTGTTCATTCTTAGTTCATGTTAACTAAAGTAGTTAACTAATGAACCTTATTGTAAAGTGTTACCAATATTAATATAAATTCTGTCCAGTTTTATTGTTACTTTCAGTAAAAGTGTTGCGTTTTTTTTTTTTTTTTTTTTTTTTTTTTTTTTTTTCAGTATCATTAAAATTGAGTTAAATTAAAAAGTCTTACAAAATTACTTTATATTATTTAATAAAATAATAAATAATCATTACAAAGCATTATTAGTTTAGGTTTTCGGCCAAGTGCATTCAGAACTTTCTGTTTCGGCCCAGAATTTTCATTTCGGTGCATCCCTATTTAGAATCATTCCACAACAAAGTAAAATGTATTTTGTTGATATAAGTTGTATACAACATATCTAGCTATGAAGCTAACATATTAAGCTAGAATTTCAGTATACTGGAGAGATTTTGACAATGGGACCAGTCTTGATTTGCTTGACATGAGGCCAGTGCATTGATTAATGAAATAGCTAATTGAGATGCACCCGAAAGGTGCTTCCAAGGCAGAAAAACAATGTTTGGGGTTGGTTTAAAACTTAGGGTCTTGGATTTGGATGAAGACTTTTCAAGGAATATTAATACTGCCTGCAAGCACTGTATTAGAAGCGGATAACTTCATTGGGTTTAGTAAATTTAGTATAGTGGTGCAGGAAGGGGAAAAAAAAAACAAGAAAAGGAAAAAAGGAAGAGAAGTGAAAAAACTGTTGGTTAGGCAGCAGTTGGACTGTTGGGATGGCTATGTGCTATGGAGCCATCCTCCATCTGTCAACACGGGGAGTTGTGATTCTTGCATCAGCAGAGCAGGGCTCAGCATCAAGAGGAAAAGGGTGAGGAGGGAGGGAAAGTGAGAGAGAGAGATTTTAACAGCAGCTAAATTCTCATCAGGCACGCTAGACTGAACGTCCCCTCTTCGAAGCAAAGCACGAAACACCGGTGAGGAGCATCTGCGCTGTGGCTTTGTTGCCTCTTAAAAAAGTACACCACGATGGCTCTGGAGAAATCGTGGTCCATCTTCAGTTTGTAAATATTTGTTTCATGGTTCAGCCGTCACATATGGTTCATAAATGGACATGGTTACTGTGTAATCGTCTGTATCCCACCATAGTTTTTTTAGGCGTTATGAATGAGACATGCTAAAGTATTATGATTATTCTAGATGATTATGGCTGGGGTATTTTTTACAGTGATGTTAATGGATTTGCAGAAAGTGGTCTACAGCAAATGAGCCTGGGAAATTTAGTAGTGTGCCTTTGGTAATGTAACAGCAGTTTTTCATTTTTAGGTCTATTTGTGTACTTATGCCTAAGTCTCCTCCCCTTTGAATTGCCTGGCATGAAAGGTTGCCCGCAAGTCAAACTTTCAAGATAAGATTGCTTTCTTCTTACACCAATAGTTTATTTAAAGATATCAAAACGCTTAACATTCTTGAGTCAGCCATGTTTCTGAATCAGTGGACTCAGATTTGCAATATTTAGGATGTTATTGCATTGTATGTTATGGCTTTGTGTGTTTCAAAGTATCGGAGAACAGATTTTTGATCTTTTTGTGTTGGACAATTCACACTTTTTAAAATTTAAATACGTTTCCCTAAAACAGAGCAAACAATTCCCTATAAAAGCTTGTACTAACTCCACAAAATAAAGAACAAGCACAGAGGGCCTTGAGCACTAGGGTTTAGGTGTAAATCTTATGTACTTTTGACTTTTATTACAGATTTTCTAGAGTCAGCAACTCAACAATTAGGTAAATCCTTTTTTCTTCTTCTTTTTAGCTGTTATACTAAATTACTCTGAACTGTTGCCACAAAGTTGTGCATTATATTACATTTGTGTTGTTGTCTATCTTTAGTTGAACTAGGATGCACTTCCAGTTATACAGTGTGCATTTTAAAATACATTTGCAATTTAATTACAATCGGTGCTTTTATAAATGTTCAGTGTTTGTTCTGTGCATAGGGGAGACTAATGTTGTAACACATTGTTTCAGCATGTAACAGTTTTTTTGTGCTGTGTGTCTCAAAATGTGATATAATATTCCCATATTGGTCTTATACAATTTAAAGCAGTTTAGAAATATTGTACATCTTGAACTGTGTAAATTAATGTCAAGTAAATAGAAAAGTTACAACCGACCTCACTACCAGATGGGCTGTAACACTAATTGAAAACATGAACATCAGTTTTCAAATTTTGTGCATGAATTTATTGTGATTTGCTTGTTTAAAACAATTATGCAATCCCCCATTTAATGCTAAACATTTTAATTCAAAATGGTAAATGTATAGGAAACATTTCAATTCAGAATACCAAATAAATTATAAAGTGTTACAACTCTCTCTATTTAGCAATGCTTTCTTTCTTTTTTTTTTTTTTTTTTTTTTGACGAAAATCTTGCATAGATCCTGTATATCAGATTAATGCAGAACCTGCTGATTCAGATTATATCAGTTGTCATTTCACATTCATTAGCATGAACACAAATCTCATTATAAGCCAGATGTGAAATTATACTTTCTCGCCCCAAAATTGTGTAAAAAAATATAAAAGAATTACAGGTCTTACAACTTCTGCTGTCACTTCAGAGGTTGGTGATCATGTATGATGATGACTTCACCCCTGTGGCTCATTTCTAATTGGTTAAACTCATGCTGTTACAACTAACCAGTGTTAGAACACTCCATGGACTAGTAAACTGTGATCTATCTATCTATCTGTCTATAGAAGTAGCCTCATACTAGACGCCTCAAGGTAAGAAAACTGCGTAATGTAAGTTAGTGATTTAACATTAAGAAAATTCACAGAGAAAAATGATTAATCTATCCGCCTCTTACAACTCTCGAAATGGGCCTTGTGCATTAGACAAATGATGTATATTCAGTGCTCGCGCTGGATTTGTCGTAATTGACACTCACGCGAGAAACAAGGAACAGCCCCCATCTGCTGGTAGGATCGCTCGTGTCTCACCCTCATCCATCCCTCTCTCACCGCAGCACTGCTGGGGCTTCAGGACGGCGCTCTGCGGCTCACGGTAAAATACCACTTTAATATTGCTTATGTACATCAATATACTGTTTTATCATTGTAAACGATAAATTGAGTCGCTTTGCAGAGTTTCGAAAAGATTATTTATGCATAATTGGCGAGGAGAGACCTTCAATTTGCACATGTAGGCTATAGGGCAGGTGAGACAGGTAAAAGTTATTGCAGGCGAAAAATGCAATGTATATTGAAAACCGAATTCATTGTTAATGTAAAGCTATATTGAAGCCTAATCCGGTGTGAAGAATAGCCTATTTAGATGTTTCGCTATTCATTTAAAATTGACATCTCGAATTGTGAGATCAAATAAACCTAAATATTGCAGAACGCTAATTATTAAACTGGTTTTCGTTTGGTACAGACAAATTTGATGGTCTTTGGAAAAGAGTAGAGAGTAAATAATTCCTTAATAAAGCGGAGGACAACCTGATTCGCTTTTTGCTTGTAATAAAATAATACAATTAGCCTATCTCACGTAGAGCTGTGGAACTTACGACTATAGTAAAAGAATTAGCTTTGTTGGTTATAAATATAACAAGTGAAAATAAAATTGAATATAATAATATTTATTTTGTATAGGCTAAGCAAAATAATCGTTTGCAGTTGCTGGGCATTAAACGAACTGACTGTGATACAGTCTACCTATGAAAAAGTAGCAGCTATAGCGTTTTTTAATCATCACATTTTTATAAGATTTAATTTGAACCAAATGAAGACATTATATAATAGGCTATATAACATAAAGCTCATTTGGTGACTTGCAGTCAAAAAGAAATAAATATTTTCCGTGGATTTTACGAAGTGGACCGCACGGTTGTGAGGCTATAGGTTACATCTCAAGATTAGGAAGAATTTATAAACTTTATCTAATGGGTGTAATCATCTATGAAAATTATTTGAGAGGAGGGCATTGAAAAGAGGAATATATTCCGAAGCTAATTAAAACAATTTACTAGGCTATTTGGACTGATCATGAAGATAAAATGACACAAGGAAGCGGCAGTCTGTCTGAACCACTTAGACTTTTTGCCGTAAATGATAGGCTAAAAATTAAAAAGATATAATGCTCACACTAATCTCAAATTAGGCCTATATAAATGAATGCATTTAATGAAAGTCGTGTGTTAATTTTAAAAGGCGACGCTTGAGCAATAATTGATAAAATAAATGAACGGAGTGTTACGCTTTAAAAGCTACGTGTAAATAAAGAGATGCATAAATATCGCCTACATAATCCATGCTGCCTTTGATATCATTACTATCACGACTAATTGGATTTAGGTTGCTATCAAGGAGGTAATTGTTATCATTTTCAAATACAATTCTAGACCATTCCTCGTATGTATTGGTACAGAAAAGAAACGGTGGCAATGAGATTCATTTGACGTTTGACATCTGAAAATCAAAGAATGTAAACAACTGCTTATTCCTCCTCCCAACAGCATCGCTCCCCCTTCCCTCGCTCCCTCCTTTCTCTCTCTTTCTCCCGCAAACACAGAAGAGAAAGAGACCATAACACACACACACACCTTGATAAAGCAGTCTGACAACTTTTTAAATTATGCCACCACTTTTTATTAAGTCTAATTTTATTTTACATGTCATACATTGTACTCAAACGGTTGTTTTACAATTTTACAAATAGCTATTATAGTATACCGTTATGCAGTGAAGATACAAGGTGCAGTGCAAATTTAAATTTAATTTAATGTAGGCTATATAATATATATAATTTCAAATGCATGCAAATATATAAGCGAAAACATTAACAACACAACAAAAAATTTGGTATTTAGAGGTTTAATCATAAATGACACAAACAGGCTTTCAGGTGCACATTGTGGCTATAATTCGCGATAATAAACTAAACCAAACCAACTCTGCAATACAATTTTCCAGTCAAAACCCAAAACTACAGAGAGTTCAGTGATTCAACACTTAATACACACACTTTTGAACCATTCAGTTACACGCATTGGTAGAAGTACAAACTAAAAACTACAAGAAAAAAGAAAGCCTCACAAAAAAAGTGTCAAAGTGGCAAAACACCAGCTAAAAAGAAGTAAAAGGTGTATACCAAGTGCTTTCCAAGCTCGTGTTGCCCATCACCATCGGTTTGAAGAGAGAGTGACAGGTCTTTGTTGGTGAATAGAAATCAGTGGCATTGGAGAGAGGGAGGACTCCTCCTACCCAATTACTCAAGCTGGGCAGGCGTTTGCTCTCTTCACAAATAGGACACAGGATCTTTAACACACACAGTCCCAAACCTGACTTTCAAGCATTCGGATCCTCAGTAGGAGATTGGGACTATCTGAAAATCTACATTTAAAACATCCTCCAGACTTCCTTAAGGCTTTGCCTTATATCGACCGGACTATACTTTTTTTTCTCCTGCCCAACAAGACGTTGGAGAAGTGGACTGGTTCTCCTGCCTGTTCCTGCGCCGTCCATCAAATCCCACCGGCTTTATTTCTAAAATATTGATTGCATTTGTGTGAATTTGTTGGTGTAGATCCAATCGGATGTTTTAAGGATCCGGAAAGCTGTATATGGAAGTTGTGGGGTGCAAGGCGAAAGAAAGCAGTTGCACATTGCGTCCAGCAGCCATGCTTTTCCACGGCATCTCTGGGGATCATATTCAAGGGATCATGGAGGAGATGGAGAGGAGATCTAAATCGGAGTCTCGTCTGGCTAAAACCGTTCAGATGAACGGACGAGAGACGGTAAGACTTGTATTTTAACGTGTATTTTCCATTGGAGCAAATCTCAGCACCCCCAAAAAACTCTCGTCGCACACAGTCTGTAACCTACTTAAAAACACAGAGACGAAAATTAGTTTCTAACGTACGATCCTCGTTTTGAAATATTAGCAGGCCTCGAGAAACACGAAAAGTCATATTCAGGCAGATTTCAAAAGTAGGATAAATCATCTGGCGAGGCTACAATTATAAAGTAAAATGTATTTAATTAAAAAGTAAAGCGAGGAACACATGAAAAAAACAACATTTGTATGCCAACATACTATTTTATATTTTAGAACTAGATTTGTTTTTGTTTTTTTACCAATACGCTATTGAAATTTTATTTGAGCAGTTTTTACAACACAACAATATAATTATTATATATATAGGGCCACGAAAGATAAAACACTGCTAAAAAGAAATAGCAGCTGTATACTTTAGGCATGCATATGATACTATTAAACAGGCAATAACAGTAGTAGTAGTAATAGTAATAATAATAGTTGTAAGTATTGTTATTTTATTTGCATGCTTTTGATGTGTAAATTTACATTTTAAAATAGAATAGGCTACACTATTGTTGTTGTTATTATTGTTATTATATTTGCATACTTTTAATTTGTAATTTTTTTATATACAATAGACCACACAACTACACTGTTATATACATCTTAGGAAAACCAAGACAAACGCTTTATAACTTGTATAACCATCCAGTATAGCTAATTTTTGCTTAATAAATAAGTCGCTATTCACTTCGCATTCTGATTACATTTAATAGTTATTTTTATTTTATTAAATCAATTCATTTTTAGGCGATATTTTTATTTAGTTGTAGTTATATCTATTGCAACTCAATTGCTGAGCGCATAAACGTTCACTCACGCCATCTCTTCATGTTTTACTTTTATTGTATTTTAATTTTCTTTGAAGACGATGCCCTCCACGAGCCCAGAGAAGCCTGCGCTGTGCGCCGGCTGCGGTGGGAAAATCTCCGACAGATACTACTTACTCGCCGTTGATAAACAGTGGCATTTAAGATGTCTCAAGTGTTGTGAATGTAAACTGGCCCTTGAATCTGAGCTGACGTGTTTCGCGAAGGATGGCAGCATTTACTGCAAAGAGGATTACTACAGGTAAGCTTTCACTTAAATCTGCATTAGGCCTTTTTACTAGGCCCTGCATTGTAAAAAGCAATTTTTACCTGATTTAAATTAGTTCTGTCGGTATAAATTTGTGTATATAGGTTGGCTCAGTGATGTTTAATAATATTTTCAATTTTAATAAAACCAGTTAACTTAGATTTCCAGTTTGGTTTGTAACTTCTTAAACACAAAAAGAACTGGTGACATCAGTGGCAGCCATTGACCCATACAGTGATCTTTAGTGATTAAGTGACACGCTTAAATTAATCTAATAAATCGAATTAATTCATGCTGAATGCACGTTTGTTTCTAAGTTGAAATCTTAGCCGTTTGTTTTTACTGCCACCTTTAAGTTAAACTAGCAAGTGTTTGTTCTGGTTTCACTATAAACACGTTCAACTTTGTTTATAAAGTTTAACAAATTTTTGCTTAACTATCTTAATTTTTAACAGATGGTTCGAAAATAGTTCTTTTAAGAATTTCTTCACTGGATATTTATTTCTATATGCACATGCTCGTGCACGCGCTTCTGGTCTGTTCAGCGATGTTTGTAAATGGCCTAATTAAGGTTATCACCAATCTAAGTGATTAGTTTGATTATAAATGACTTGTGCTGTTCCAGAAGTTCTCCGTGCAGAGATGTGCCCGCTGCCACCTCGGCATCTCCGCCTCGGAAATGGTGATGCGCGCCAGGGACTCCGTGTACCATCTGAGCTGCTTCACCTGCACCACATGCAACAAAACACTGACCACGGGTGACCATTTCGGCATGAAAGACAACTTGGTTTACTGCCGGGTTCACTTTGAGACCCTTATTCAGGGAGAGTATCACCCTCAATTAAACTACGCCGAATTAGCGGCCAAAGGCGGAGGGCTCGCGCTGCCTTACTTCAATGGCACCGGCACGGTACAGAAAGGGAGGCCGCGGAAGAGGAAGAGTCCGGCGATGGGGATAGATATCGGCTCTTACAACTCAGGTGAGATGTGCATTAAGAGCTGCTCAAATGGACGCCGAAAATGTATTTTGCTTGCACTTTATATCTTTCAATGTTCATGTTGTAGGCATAGTTTAATTAACTACATATAATTGTGCTTTTGATAAACATTGCTTTGATTTTTACTTTTAGAACTAAGAGGAAAATTGACAAATGCGTTTATTTTAATTGCCGCTTATACAACAGCCGATAACCAAATGGAAAAATCAGTAATATAGGCTATCAGAAGAATCTAGTCTAAATAATGCAATGCATTTCTCAAATGTATTTTTATTGATTTTATATATTGCAAAATTGCATTCCATTATTAGTGAGGGTCTGTTTGAAGTGCACCAAAGGGTTTTTCGTAGCGATCCAATAAACTTCCCCAAAGAACCTTTCAGCAAACCATTCTTAAAAGAACCATTTTTTAAGAAACATTTTTTATTATTATTAGTGTTTAGAATATTAACCTTAAGAAACTTGCTCCACTATAAAGAACCTTCAGGTTCCATTGATGTTTGAATGTACTTCATGGAACCGTCAATGCTAATAAAGAACATTCATTTCTAAGAGCGTGGATAAAGTGGGACGGGGTCTTTCGGGGAAAGTGGGACACTTTTAAAACTTGTCCTGCGGGATTATAATCATTACTCATCATACTGTTATGAGCTAACTTGGCATAAACCATGTCATACAAGGAGAAGAGCTTGTGTAGGTTATTTCCTGTGATGATGGCATAGACGTGATGATTGTAGCTGTTGGTTGTTTCATGGTTTTAAGTTGGTCCAAACTGGTCTAGATAATGAAACAGATGGATTATCAGGTGGTAGGGCCTTGGTGAAGCTTGTAGATCATCTTGGACTAGTAACAAACCAGCTATGATGTTCTAACACTCATTTTGATTGCTACAAAGGTTTAGATTAGTTTTTTTAAACTAGCCTATACATTTAAAGTCACCGTCCCACTTGGGAAAAGCAGTGTTTTTAGTGTGTTCAGATGCCTATAGTTAGGCCTATTACACACAAATAACATTAAATGTGGTCTTATTGTATTTAGCCTACACTTAGGATGCTTGTAGCATCAAAACTGCTAAAAGTAGCGAGTAGCAAAATCTGCGCTCTATCGCGAATTTACCAAAAATGTCATAAATCTGACATTGTAAGTAGGCTACTTAAGATTATAATATAGTATAAAATATTACAGTATCATAGACTACTAAAATAATGGGATTCGTGTGATATAGGACATTGTAAGCTAATGTAAAATGTTATTTTTTTTTGTCATCAATTGTTTGATATTCATTTTGTGTTGGGATTTTATTTCGGCGACAGTAAAACATCGCGCATGTCTTGTTGACGATTGGATCTGATTAATTATAGGCCTCGCTCATTAGTGCGTCATCAAACATCTAATTTGAAATTCTCAAAGGAGCGAACCCGTGACCCAGCCCCACGTGCGGTGAAGATCCCTCGTCTACAGTCCTTATCTGCCCTCATATTACCAGCCATTATTTCACATTCCTCGCTTTCTTTCTTTCTTTTCTTTTACTTTTTGAATTCATACGTACGTCATAATGCCTCCCCGCTGCGCCTGTTTTGTTTGGGCTGTTACAATTACTGTCTGCTTGGAAAAATGTGGCTTTGTGTGCCAAGCTTCTGCCGTTCTTCATGAATGGAGATAAATAAGGGTAATCTGCCTGATAATTGTTCTCCGTTAATTGAATGTGAAGTCGGAATCTCTGGCTCTCGACCAGCTCCGATGCTGTCCCTTCAAGGTCATTGCTGTTCTCAGGACACGAGCGCGCGCACGTTAGGTTTACGCACATCAGTCCGATTTTAAACTCTTTCGCTTTTTTTTTTGATCCTGACACTAACGCGTTGTGAAGGATGTAATATTTTATCAAGACCTAAGCTGTAGTTTGACTTACAAAATTAGACGGTTGTCAGATGTAATCATTCTTAAGATATTAGCCTACGACTTCCGCGATATTATTGAGTAGTTTTTTTTTATTTATTTTTTTTATTATTGTTCTGTTTTTTTTTTTTTGTTGTTTTTTTTGTCGTTTTCATTGTTTTTAGTGTTTAAGCATTTTTGTTTGTTTCTACTCATATTTTTGGTGTAAAGTTATTCTTTCGTTTTTTCTATCTTTTGTCTTTTGTCTTCACTTCTGTTTTTCTTCTTTCATGTTTTACAGTGTGAGCTCAGAATTATTTAGGCTACTTTCAGTATAGAGTTATTAGGTTTTAGACCGTTTTTTGTTTTGCATTTCAAAATTATCTATAATTTTACATAGCACCATATATTTTTATATTCGTTAAAAAAAAAATTCAACATTAGACTTGTTGCACAGACATTTGTAGATAGAGACCTCTGGTGGTAAAAAAAGAGATCTAGCTCTCGAAGTAAACACGCGAGAACATTTTGTTCTCCTCACTGCTAAATTCATATGAATTCTTGCTTTGCATTTTTGTTGATTTTTACGAGTGTAAATATAAAAGTAAACGGTGAGATGAAATGAGCATCGATCGAATCTATTACCAAATGAATCAAATGAAGCAGCGATTTAAAATGTGGAACAGTTTTGATTGTAAAACCATTTCAGCTTTTTTTTCCTTTTTTTTTTTTGCAGGTAGTTTGCTAGTATTAGGCTAATGTTTATACATTTAAACGCAATAAATTATCAAGATGAAAAGGAGAAAAATCTCAGATAAATATGAAATAAACAAAAAATTATTTGTCAAACATGCCTTAAAGCATTTGTTTTGAATGTAGTTACTATATATTAATGTATTTTGGGGGTGATTTGCCCATTTATTTATATTTAGTTAATTTAGTCTGGTGTCATGTCATTCTGATGTTTCTTTTTATAATTAATATGAAGTTAAATGTGACTAAAATCAAGTGATCCTTTATTTATTTCAGTTTGTTTTATTATTATAGCTTATTACAGCACTGTTTTTGAATCAGCAATGTAGATCCAGGTCAAAAATCTTCATAATTCTCACTGCTTTATTTTTGCCCTGTTCTGGCACTCAGGTTGTAATGAGAATGATGCAGACCATTTGGATCGGGATCAGCAACCCTACCCTCCATCCCAGAAGACCAAGCGCATGCGTACGTCCTTCAAACACCATCAGCTTCGCACCATGAAGTCCTACTTCGCCATAAACCACAACCCCGATGCCAAGGACTTAAAACAGCTCGCCCAAAAGACAGGACTGACCAAAAGAGTTCTTCAGGTAAGCGTTGCCACACAGTAGACTCCATTCCACATCCACACCAACACCTTCTCATCATCTTGCTTTCCGTTTCAATCCATCCATCTTTTTTTTGTTATTGTTGGGTATTGTCATGTAGTTACACAAATTTTACTAAATAGAGGGGCAGTAATTCAAGGGGCAATACTTGTGCACCAAAAAATAAATACAATAAAAATCCATTGGGGAAGCTTGAAAAGTTCATTTGGAACATGGTCCATGTTTTCCAGTAGAATCCCAAGTAAAAGCTGAGGCTTTCGATTCACTTTGGCATTGTTTAGTAGTGATTAAGTTTGTGATGTTAAATGATATGACTCACAAGTAGGCAAAAATATGACAATCATTCGAAGCAAAGCACAAAAAGAGTAAAGACACTGGGATTGGTTTGCAGGTTTGGTTCCAAAACGCACGGGCCAAATTCAGAAGGAACGTTTTGCGGCAGGAGAATGGGGGTGTTGATAAGGCTGACGGCACGTCACTTCCGCCGCCCTCTTCTGACAGCGGTGCTCTGACCCCACCCAGCACGGCCACCACACTAACTGACCTGACCAATCCCTCTATCACCGTAGTAACATCAGTGACCTCTAGTTTGGACAGCCACGAATCCGGGAGCCCCCCACAAACTACCTTGACAAACCTTTTCTAACACGGATTTGCATTTATTTATTTTTTTTGTCTTTACCCCCTTTATTTTCAGATTCTATTTTTATTTTCCACAACAAAAACCCCTTCGGCGACCACAGAAAGACCTTTGGAAATGTAAGACGAGACCTACTATGTGTAGCATTTGCAACCGCGTGGCAGCTGAGTTTGTAGTACTTGTCAGTTAATATGTTATTGTGCTCACTTTATTCATAGTTGCAATTTCAACCCGCCACGTTTATGAAAACAAAGTGCGTCAGCATACAGCACATGCTATTTTTACTGCATATTTTGGTAGTGACGTCTAAATATATTTGATGACATTTCCAAAAATATGTTCGAGCAACAAACAAACTCTTATAGTATGTCCTTAAATGCCAAGTGGATGCTGTAACCTCAATTTAGGTCTGTTTTGTCACTGACTCTGGACTCTAATGGGAATTTAAAATGTTAAATTTGCCACGATGTGGTGCGAATCTGGCCTGGATCGTTCGTCGGGCCTCAACTAGTGAAACAACTGTTCTGAATGAAGATATCCAGCGCTCAGTGACAATATGGCGCCCAGTAGGAAGCGTTATGAGTGATTTGTGAATGCTAAGCAGGAAGTTAATTAGAAGCGACACACATCACCCCGTTTTGTTCTGTTCCCCCCTGTTTTGCCACCGAACAGACCAAAAAAAAAAAAAAAAGAGAGAAAAAAACCCATTTACGGCTCGGTTGGAGATCGGTCGGGGCTCTTCGCTAGGGTGAAACATTTCCTTGTGTGATGACAAATTTGTTCTGTTGTAGAACAAAGTGGTACACTAGATCTACTTCATGAAGTAGATGCTTAACTCAGTTCTACTATGTGCCTTATGCGACTTGGACGAGAGTTTGTGAAATTCAGGAGATACATGTTTGTTTGTTAAATGATTTCCATCCTTGGAACGCCTCACTAGTTTTGTACTGTTCTGTTTTTCATCTGATTTTTTCTGAAGATCTTTTTAATGGTGTATTCCGTTACAAGGAGGCGGCGATGTCATAGAAGGCAGTTGTGCACTCTTTCAGAACTAGTTGGTAAATCCGAGAATCATATATATTGATCTTCGTGTTAATAGTACAGTACGTGTTCTATCAAGATTGTCCATGTTTCCTTGTTTCTTGAAAAAAAAAAGATGGTGTATAGAAACTATTTCCCCTTAAATATTTATGGACCAAACAGTTGTTATATCTTATTAAATTTGTGTGAATAAAACTACTTTGCTTTACCAGCGTTTTATTTTTCATTACACAAACCATTTTTGAGTTGCTTTCAGATTTAAACCTCTGCTCACACCAAAAACAACACGACATGACAGATCGAACCTTGTCTTGCTTTCATTCTGACATCAATTTCAGACTTGATTCTGTTTCTGTTGTTAAAGTAATGCCCCATGGATTTGAACCAAAGCCCTGTAGTCAAGACAAAAAAAAATGCTTTTTAATGCATGAACATGGCTACGTTATACAGAAATACCAAGCACAGGAATGCTAGAACAACTAGTAAACATAAACCTCTCAAAGCAAGGTTGCTCTGTAGTTTAATATATTGTTACTTTATGATTTTTTTTCAGGGAGAACAAATCTTGGGGCATTACAGCCAAACTTCACGACGTTTGAAAATTCCCTAAAGTATTAAAAGAAGCTTTGATCGGAATTCTTCACCATTGAAGACAAAGACAATATATTAGGATCAGATTTTAGTGATTTAAAAAAAAAAAAAAATTCCTCCAAAAATGTATTCCAAAATTTCTTTCTCTTTTCCTTCCAAACAAATTTCTGTCCTGAATGTTTAAAAACCATCTTTGTAAGAGAATCCACACCAAACGGGATATTTTTCTTACCACCGAAATGAGGCTGAAAGGCAAAGAAAAATAAACTGTACAGTATTGTAGATACAAAACAGAGCAACCTTGCTCCAAGAGGCGACTCCAGGAGACGGGATCTACGCACGCATGCATGTCTACACACACACACACACACACACACACACTACCTTGTAATTCTGCTTGCTGTAAAACATTCCTGTGCAACAAATGTCACTTATCATGAATGCACAGCCTTCCTAAAACTTGGCAGCAAAATGTCCGACCAAGAGAAGCTGGAAAGGAACACCATATGGCTGTATTTAAAATGAAAACAAGTTAAAAAAAAAAAAAAAAAAAAAAAAAAAAAACTTTTTTTGCATGCACTTCAAGTTGTGGACGGCAATTTCAGATGGATATTATTTTATATAGATGTTTTATTTGTTATCTGTTGTATTCTATAAACTTTAAGGGAATTTTCCTTGTGAATCCAAAATCTTAACAGTTAAAAAAAACAAAAAAACAAAAAAACATAAAAGCATGCTTAATTTGACAATAAAAACGGGTTATCTTAGAAAAAAAAAATATTTTGGGTTCCCTGATTTTCCTAGTAACACATTCTTGTATTGTGGTTAAAATAAAAAATAAACCTCATTTTAAGGTTGATGGTAAATGTTTTAAAATACTATGATACATTTTTCCTTATTGTATTCAAAATCCAAAAATAGGGGGAGCATTGGGGCACATGTGGGCCTAGTAAACAGTAAAGTGTTGAATTCTTGCTATGCCAGACATGTCAATGAAGCTTCCAGCTCCATCCATGCTGGACGACCACAAAAACGTCACTCCTGTCAGTCTGTGGACAATTTTTGTGCTTCCTCCATAAAAACGTTTAGTCAGGCAAGATAAAATGTGCTCCATGTGGTAACATCTAAGTCACATAATGTGACTCAATCAACCTAGATGCACTAGGTCACACTAACAGAAGGCACATTTCAGATTTTATAAGCTTTTAATGGTTATTATGGAGCATAGTCGTTTAAAAAATATCAAATTCCTCACGTTTACACAGTACGTCACATTCAGTAGTCGCTTCTCCTTTGGGCTAAGTCAGCAAACAAGAGGCTCTTAACACCCGTGACCGCAGGGAATTCTTTGGAAAACAAGAGACCTTGAGAGTTTAAAAAGAGGCGCTGATGAGTCACGCTGGAGGATTTGTTACACACTTGAAGGAGTGGACGGTCACCATAACCAAAAGCAAACAGGAAGATGGACATCATCCTCCTCCGCAAACTGCAATAAGGAAATCACACACACATTCATGAGGAGCCAAACTGCATGAGGAGATCAAGAAGGTTTGTGATTATTATGTTTGCATGAGCAAGCTCGATTACTGGTTTTATGTTGTAAAAACTATTTTTTTATTTTTTTTTTACATACTCTACTTATTACCAAAAAATTACCATACTATTAAAGATACATGTCACCCAAAAATGAAAATTCTGTCTTCATTTAATCACCCTCATGCTGTTTCTAATCTGAAGAAGGACGTTTATGCTCCCAGATGTACAAAAAAATATGGACATCAGCCGAGACAAAATAAAAACAAAATCTCAATAGTCTCTCATGGATGTCAATGAGATTCAGTTGAGAGCATGTGTTTCTCAAATATCATTTAAGACATCATAAAGTCTCAAACTGAGCAAAGATTTTTTCAAAATCTGCAATTAAAATTAATTTTTATCACATTCTTCCATGAATGCATGCTAAAGCTATGCTAATGTGATGCTATCCCTTGTTAAGAAGTAGTACACTTACATGTATACTTACGGAAATAATATAATTTAAGAATATACTTAAGTGTGAACTGAATGTAATATTTTCCGACACTTAATTGCATGTTGTTGTCAATTATATGAAAATGTAATATAGTTTACATTTATATTGAAAGCAATTAGTGCTTTTGACCTTAAGTTGGAATTTCATTACTTCTGTTGTCATTGAAATATTAGAAGCATTTATGGTAAAATATACTTCAGTGTCATTTATGTTGACACTTGTATTTAAATATATTTGAATGAAGTTAAAATACATTAAATTTATTATAAAATCACAATACAGTTAAAGTTATAATCAAGTACTTTGCATATAGCGTACTTAAGTATGTTAGTCAACACATCAAAATAAGTGCACTTCTTTAAAGCATGACAAGATTATTAAAATATATTTTAAATTGTATTTTAAAACTTATAATTTGACATTATTACAAAATGCACTTTTTAGAAGTGCATTTAAGTGTTAAACATTGACATGAAAGTGAACTCTATATTATTTGTACAATTTAAAAAATATATATATATACATACCGGTAAGATTTACACTACAAGTGCATATTCAATGCACTTAAGCGCACTTCTTTTTCCACAAGTGATGCTGTTCACATTCACTTTATGCCTCTGTATTCTTACTGTATGTCTTATTTGTGTATTCCTTACTTCTCAGTAATTTTAGGCAAAACATATGAGTCAAAGTTGATGCTTAAGTGAAACGTGACTCTTTTAAGTCTCCTGAGCCATGAAAGAGAAACCTCTGAGCAATGAATGTTCCTCTGGGGAATCTCAGTGGTGTCTCTCTAGTGAATATCTGTGGTTCAGAACACAGGATGGTGTGTAAACAGCTGATGTGTGTGATGTGGACTCAGGTGCTCGTGTGACTGACATGGTAGAGTGAGCCTGAGCGACACACACACACACACACACACACACACACACACACACACACATTCACACACACAGACTGATACATTGCACATACGAGAAAGCAAGAAGCCCGGTGTCAGATGATGTGTACAGTCAGCCTGGTGCTTTGTGTGTGTGTGTGTGTGTGTGTGTGTGTGTGAGCGCGTGTGTTTCCAGACAGTGGCAGTTCCACACCAGCACCTTTTATCCCTGGAAAGTATGCATATCACTGCCTCTGCATATCCTACTCTGTCAAAAGTACATGCTCATGTAGCGGTCTGCAGTGAACATGCACACACACACACACACACACACACACACACAGACTCTGTGACCCTTAACAGCAGCAGCAGCAGATGCGGAAAACACATCAGAGATTTCTGAACATAAGGGTCAGAGGTTAATGACTTACATGCAGGTCGGGTAAGTAGGTGAAAAAAGGTACATGTAAATGCACACAGGTGCACACACTCATCTATCTATCTATCTATCTATCTATCTATCTATCTATCTATCAAAAAAAATTTCTATGTATATATACTTGCATTTTCTTCTGAAATAGCTAAATAAACCTAGTTATATTTGGTTATACCAGGGAAAGTTATTTTTAAAAAGCCTATCACATCATATATTAACAGCACCTTAAGGTCTTCCTCTTTTTTTTGTGAATGAGCGCTGTTACAAACAAGCTTTGAAAAGTCTTTTAAAACTATGATTGAAACTGAAAATTTGCTTTCCCTTGTTTGCTCTTTTATTTAGTATTTGGTCTTTTAATAGGCTCTTTTGTTCTTATGTTTTACATTTTCTGTGTTTAACTGTTCTCTACATGTGCAGACTCATAAAATTGCCCAAAATGCTATAATTCTGAAATCACAACATGTTAACCAACAAGCCTGGTTTCTCAAAAAAAAAAAAAAAGATATTTCTAACAACTGCATATTTATAACAGCTTGCTATACAAGTTGTAGTCAATGCTGAAATAATGCATTTTCAATACAATTAAATAATGGATGATGAAGTTGTAAGAGTGAGATTTACCTATATGAAATGCTTAGCTTGTATATTTCAAATGTTGAATGCATATGTGTACATTCATGAAAACATAGAAAACTAAATTCCACAACTGCAGACACACAAGCAAACAGAAGCAGACAAATAAATAAATAATGAAGTATGTGTTTGTATGATTTTTATTTATATGTATTAGATAAAAGCACACACATGTAAGTGTGTGTACAATTACAAATCAAGCTTGCTGTTTCTTTTTCTACTACAGCGACCCTATCGTGCACTGCCAAAAAAGTTCATTGTCTAGGGGTAAAGACAAACAAGACCCGAAAAAAGACACCAGAATCTCAGCGAGATGTCATATACATTCCAGACCGAAAAAAGACACCAGGAAGGTTTTTTGCATTATAGATATCTAAAAAAAAAAAAAAAAGTTAATATTACAGAACCGCCGCCGTTCTACTTTTAATCGACACAATCTGATTATTACACAGATTTCAAGACAACAGACTGTGGTGTTGAACCAGAGCTCCTGTGTGCAGTCACAAGAGCTGCCTCTTATCCATCTATCTAATTATTCCCTCAGAAACCAGAAATTTGAAGATACTAAAGACAGTCCTATCTGTCATGAAGCAGCATTGATCTCATTGAGAAGCAAAATGTGGGTGTTGAGGGAGCCCAATATAACTCATGCCATTAAATTCCAGCTTTGCCGTTATTCGCCAACAGAATTGACAGATTTTTCCGCAGACATTTCTTTTAATCTTCAACGCTTGTTCAAGAAGGGGGGAAAACACACAGTGTGTGCTTTACCTGTCTTATATGGTATTTGTGAGGAGGTTAGCAGAACTGCTATTGAAGTGTCATGTTCAAGAAGGGGGGAAAACACACAGTGTGTGCTTTACCTGTCTTATATGGTATTCAACTGTCAAAATGCAGGAGAAAACATGGTTACTTTCCTTATACGGAACTGAAAATTCTCCCCTCAAATGCTCTGATTGAATGTAATACTATACTGTATACTATATCATCTGAGTGTATTTTTGGCAATTTTACTGCTGACAATACATAATATTGTTTTATATGGCTAAAATCTGTGAAGGTGAGGTGTGAAACAAGATAGCCGATCTTTTGAAATTAATTTGACACTAACCAGTTTATATACTGTTTAGATATGCTGATACGATTAATGTTTTGTAACTAAATACAAAGTGCCTTTATGTTGTCTAGCATGCATCACTAACAGTCTTTGAACTTGCAGTGACAGGTACATGCATATCGAAATCAAAATCAAGGAAATTCGGTGGATAAATAAGGGTGAACTGTGCTGTTATGCACAGTTAAGGAAATCACAACAAATTGTGAGGTTTATGTGGTTTGTTCGTAAGTTTTCCTGATAAGATGAGAATATTAGACATTTAATGAACTAGGGGGGGGGGGGGGGGGGGGGGGGAAAAACTGCAGGGGGGGGGGGGGGGGGGGGGTGACATTTATAAAATAACGTAAAGCAAAAAAACAAATTACCGTTTATATATACAGCACACACATATTAAACACACTGTCTGGGATGAAAGTATTGGGAAACCTGATCATTACACCAACAGGGACTTTAATGATTGCATTCGAAATAACTATGACATTAATAATGGAGAGGTGGTCTCTTTTTGCAGCTATAATAGCTTTCACTCTGCTGCTGGAAGGCTTTCCACAAAATTTCTGTGAGAATTTTTTGGCCATTATTTCCGTAGAGCATTTTGTGAGGTCAGGCACTGATGCTGGACGAGAAGCCCTGGCTTGAAATCTCCACTGCAGTTTCATCCCAAACATGTTCAGTGGGGTTAAGGTCAGGGTTTCTGTGTGGGCCAGTCAAGCTCTCATCCAACTCACCCAACCATGTCTTTACAGAGCTCACTTTCATGCTGGAATAGAAAAGGGCCTTCCTCAACTGTTCCCACAAGGTTGGAAGCATAGCATTGTCCAAAATATCTTGGTATGCTGAAGCATAAAAGGGAGAATATTTGAGAACATGCTAGTCTCGTGAGAAATCAAGTTCTTGGCTTATATTGAAATCTTCGTTTTGTTCTTTCTAATTTCGTGACCAGTGTTTTGCTTTGCTGCTTGTCCTCCTCTGCGACGCCTACTTCCTACCGTTCATCCACTGGAACAACAACTTTTTTTGTGAATTGCGCATAAAACAGTAAGCAGGAAACTAGAGATTATGGGTGGTTACTAAATTTTAAATATGTATATTTTTCTTACTCAAACGCCTTCATTCTTTTTTCTTTGCATTTCTCTGGAGCTCTGTGCGAGGCAACTTTTTTATAATGGATGTAATGCGCTTTTTTTGTGCTTCAGAATCTCACCCCCCGTTCCCTGCTATTATAAAGCCTTGAAAGCCACATTTGTTTTTTTAATATAACTCCAATTGTATTCATTTGACAGAAGAGAAACTGTGGTGTCTCCTGTGTGCAGTCACAAGAGCTGCCTCTTATCCATCTATCTAATTATTCCCTCAGAAACCAGAAATTTGAAGATACTAAAGACAGTCCCTATCTGTCATGAAGCAGCATTGATCTCATTGAGAGCAAAATGTGGGTGTTGAGGGAGCCCAATATAACTCATGCCATTAAATTCCAGCTTGCCGTTATTCGCCAACAGAATTGACAGATTTTCCGCAGACATTTCTTTTAATCTTCAACGCTTGTTCAAGAAGGGGGGAAAACACACAGTGTGTGCTTTACCTGTCTTATATGGTATTTGTGAGGAGGTTAGCAGAACTGCTATTGAAGTGTCAAGACAGGAAAAAAGAAAAGAAAGAAAAGCAGCGCACAACACTTGTTGATTATCAACTGTCAAAATGCAGGAGAAAACATGGTTACTTTCCTTATACGGAACTGAAAATTCTCCCCTCAAATGCTCTGATTGAATGTAATACTATACTGTATACTATCATCTGAGTGTATTTTGGCAATTTTACTGCTGACAATACATAATATTGTTTATATGGATAAAATCTGTGAGGTGAGGTGTAAACAAGATAGCCGATCTTTTGAAATTAATTTGACACTAACCAAGTTTATATACTGTTTAGATATGCTGATATGATTCATGTTTTGTAACTAAATACAAAGTGCCTTTATGTTGTCTAGCATGCATCACTAACAGTCTTTGAACTTGCAGTGACAGGTACATGCATATCGAAATCAAAATCAAGGAAATTCGGTGGATAAATAAGGGTGAACTGTGCTTTTGTGCACAGTTAAGGAAATCACAACAAATTGTGAGGTTTATGTGGTTTGTTCGTAAGTTTTCCTGATAAGATGAGAATATTAGACATTAATGACTATGGGGAAAACTGCAGGTGAGATTTATAAAATAACTAAAGCAAAAAAACAAATTATTTTATATATACAGCACACATATATAAACACACTGTCTGGATGAAAGTATTGGGAAACCTGATCATTACACCAACAGGGACTTTAATGATTGCATTCGAAATAAATAGACATTAATATGGAGTTGGTCTCTTTTTGCAGCTATAATAGCTTTCACTCTGCTGGGAAGGCTTTCCACAAAATTTCTGTGAGAATTTTTGGCCATTATTTCCGTAGAGCATTTGTGAGGTCAGGCACTGATGCTGGACGAGAAGCCCTGGCTTGAAATCTCCACTGCAGTTCATCCCAAACATGTTCAGTGGGGTTAAGGTCAGGGTTCTGTGTGGGCCAGTCAAGCTCTCATCCAACTCACCCAACCATGTCTTTACAGAGCTCACTTTCATGCTGGAATAGAAAAGGGCCTTCCTCAAACTGTTCCCACAAGGTTGGAAGCATAGCATTGTCCAAAATATCTTGGTATGCTGAAGCATAAAAGGGAGAATATTTGAGAACATGCTAGTCTCGTGAGAATCAAGTTCTTGGCTTATATTGAAATCTTCGTTTTGTTCTTCTAATTCGTGACCAGTGTTTTGCTTTGCTGTCTCCTCTGCGACGCCTACTTCCTACGTCATCCACTGGAACACCACTTTTTTTGTGAATGCGCATAAAACAGTAAGCAGAAACTAGAGATTATGGTTTACTAAATTTTAAATATGTATATTTTTCTTACTCAAACGCATTTCTTTGCATTTCCTGGAGCTCTGTGAGGCATTTTTTATAATGGATGTATGCGCTTTTTTGTGCTTCAGAATCTCAACCCCCGTTCACTGCTATTATAAAGCTTGGAAGAGCCACATTTGTTTTTTTAATATAACTCCAATTGTATTCATTTGACAGAAGAAAGACCTAGGATGGATTGAGGGTGAGTAAATCTTGGGGTAATTTAAATTTTTGGGTGAAATATCCCTTTAAGATTTCCTTTCACTGATAATGAGGGGCCTAGACTAATCCCTGAAAAACAACTCGGTCAGGCATGTTCTCCTGGCATCCGCCAAACCCAGACTTACCCATCACACAGAATCAGCATGATTCGTCACTCCACAGAACACATTTCCACCGCTCCAGAGTCCAGTGGTGGTGTGCTTTACACCACTCCATTCAACGCTTCACAAGACAAAAATACTAAGTAATAAAATCATTTTTTGCAGTTGCGGCTTGCATGCAGCAGCTCGACCATGGAATACTGAATATACATACTCCATGAAGCTCCCACTGCACAGTTTTTGCACTGATATTAATGCAGGTGAAAGATTGTATCTATTCAGTAGAGAGTTTGCAACTTTAAACTCAAGCACGCACCTCCTTATTCCTGAGTTGCTGGTGTTTCTAAACGCTTCCACTTTCCAATAATACCACTTACAATTGACTTGAATGTCTCACAGGGATGAAATTTCACAAACTCATTTATCGCAAAGGTGGCATCACAGTACCACACTTGAATTCCCTGAGCTTGAAACATAGCGGCTCTGGATGTGCATCACTGTATTTGTACTTTTGACAGCAGAGGGACGGCAAATCTAAGCAATGTGCTGCTAAAGGTGCTCTGCTGGGCAGTAAAAGTCTTATGGACCTCTTTAGATGTGTTTTTTACCTTGACAGTAAGTCCATGTTCCCACATTCCAGGGGTTATTTTTTTATCATTTGCTATATGAAACTTCTCCTTCAGCAAGTCTTGCACTAGATGTATGATAATGTTTCTGAAGGGTTAGTATTTAATATTATGATTCTAATAAATGTGTCTATTAATATATTTAACCTACAAAATATTTACACTCCAACATGAAACTTAGATTGGAACAGAAAAGAATAGAAGAGATATGAATGGTATGGAATAGAATAGAATAGAATAGAATAGAATAGAATAGAATAGAATAGAATAGAATAGAATAAAATAGAATAGAATGAAGGGAAGCTTGTTGAATAAAATAGACGGAAGGTGAATTGAAAAAAAAAAACGGAATAAAATAGCAGTGAACTTGAATAGAAGTGAGGTGAAAGCATAGTGTATAATAAAATTGAAGTGAAGTGAAACTTATAGAGAACAGATCATAATAGTATAGATGTCAAATGAAACGTAAAGAAATGATGTGCAAAAGAATAGTTATAATTAGTGGAGTGAAACATAAAAGAATAAAACAGAATGCAACAAAACGAATTACAATAGAAAAGTGGTGGCATGAAATTGAACAGAAAAAGGGAATGAAATGAAACTTGCTAAATAGAAACTTACATAATAGAGCTGTCACTGGGGTGGTAACTTCTCAAAAGGTGCATTTTGTACTTTATTTACCCCACAGAGGGTGCAAATTAGTACCTCAAAGTTACATATTAGTTCCCGAATGATACACATTAGTACCTTTAGAAAAGAGACAGCTTTCAGAGGACAGAACTCAAGTAAAACTTTGAAAATAAAATGACATTGAAGTGAAACTTACAAAATAGAACTGAGGTGGAGAGAACAGAGTGAATATTTCATAAAAGAGAATAGATTAGCATAGAAATTAGGTGATGTGAAAACAGAATAGCTTGCAATAGAATACCGGTGAAGTGCAGCGGGACAGAATGAAATAGAACTGATGCGAACCTTCCTTGGAGAGTAGAGCAGAAGAGCATAGAAAACTTGGAGAATAAAACGGATTAGAGGAGTGTGAAGGGAGATAAAATAGAATCGAATAGCATCCTTCCGTATTTCTTTGCTCTTTTCTCTGTGAATGTTAAAGTTGCTGGCCTGTGGGAAGCTTCCCGCCCCTCTCCAGCGAGCATGCTGGGATGTGTGTGTAGTCACACACTCACGCGAACACAAACACACTCACTCACTCACACACTCTGTAGGCGCGAGTGAATAGATCGCGTGTGTGTTGCGGCGTCGCACAGGAACTCAACAGGAGCTCGACCTTGACAGACTGAGAGACCACCACTACCACCACCATCATCATCATCATCCTCCTCCTCATCCTCATCCTCGGCGCGAGCTCCAGTTCAGCGCGCGTGAAGCCCAGCTGGCACTTCCTGGTAAGAGTTTAGCTTCATTCCCTCCTGTCAACTTCAAAACAGTTTATCGTGCCACTTTTCCGGTTCACTGCCACGCAACAAGCACAATTTGAGTCGACGAGGAACTGTGTATCCGAGAAACAGACTATGTTTTAAGAGGCTACAACAGAAAGCGCTGAGGAAAAGTTGACAGAACTTTGGGCTAGTTTGAGTTAGCGCGCTAGGCTAATGCTGCTGTGGCGGTAATTCACCCGAGACAAACATCCAAAGTTTTTGTTTTAACGCTTAAAAATGCTCTATTCATTCTGACAGCAACTCACCTTGTTGTGAAAGTAAGTTTGAAGCTGTTTTACAGAGTGTCGGTTGTGTTTTTAGCAGTGACACGGCACGGTTAGAGCATAGTGGCTAAGCTAGTCTGTCAGTGTTACACATGCGCTAGAAATCTGAGGAGAAATTCACTCGAAGTTACTGGCCAAATAGCCTTAAACCCAGACGACAAAGGTATTTAATGCTGGTTTACTCTAGAAATGTCACAGATAAGCCGTGTATTTGAGAGTGCGTGAGGCATTTCTTACTTTGGCAACACTTTCCAGCTGTTGACAGCAACGCGTTGGTACTTGTTTGTGATCTTGATGAACTACACTGTTCGTATTATTAACAATGACATAAGTGCATAAAGGAGGAAAGTTCATTATTACGTCTTTTTTTGGCACTAAAATTGAAATGACGTTAGGATTTAGGATATTGTAAGTTTAAGCAATATTTAACATTAAAAACCCAGTGGAAGTACAGTAGCTTGTAGTTAAGTGGATTCAGGGCTTGTCAGATTCACATCGGACAATGATTCAGCACAAAATTTAAAACAATAATGACTGTGGCTTAGCTTGTTGTAGCACTCCTGAAGTTGTCACTTACTCACGCTCACGTCTTTCCAAACACGTGCTATGTTTCTGTGGAACACAAAATCTCATATTAGAATGGGAGACTGAGTCATCTTTTAAGTGTATTTGTATGAAATGAGATGCAGTAAAAGTAAATGGGCTCCAAAGCTGTCAGTCTAAACATTCTGCCTAATGTTTTTGAGTTCCACCGAAGAAAGGAAGTTATACTGCGTGATGCAACTCGAGAGCGTAAATTATGACACAGTTCTCAGTTTTGCAAAATATGGAGTGAACAATATAAAGTCTTAAAAGCAAAATACCCCAGAGTGATGTATGCATACTGATGTATGTATGGTAATATATTTGAGGTTTGGTATTTGTGTTTTTAAGTGGTGTTTTGATGTGATTTAAGTACATTGAAATGTGTACATAACTGTGTACTTTAACTGTGGCAAGATGACTGACAGGTCAGTTTGCGGTGACTGGATGTGACAGCGGCATCCATTAAAGACACTATTATAATGTGGTAGTATTTACAAAAACCTGCTTATTCGTCTGCTACACACTCGAAAGTATAAAAGTAAAGCATAGTATAAGTAAGGCGAATTGGGATGTTAAATCTAAAGCTAAATCTGTCTGTTTTGAGATCAGTGTCAACCACAAACCTCAAAGTGGGCCGAATCCAATACGCAGAAATGTGACACCTTTCCTGTGTCAGTTTATAGTCTTTGCATTATTACACATTTGGTCTTAAAATGTAAATTATTTTATTAAATTATTTTAGAATTGTACTAAATAGTCTAAAATAATCTGAAGTCTATAAAATAATAATTGTGTATTAATTTAAACAGTTTTATGTTTGTTTCATTCGACATTATTAAGTTGGATGATTTATAAATATAGCTTTATATTTCAGCCACTGAACAATTTCAATATTTCAATATTTAGCAAGTCTTTCAATATTTCAACAGGTTTGTGTGCTCATTTGATTTGAATTCGAATGTGTTTATCTATAGTATATATAACCTACAAAATATTTAGATGCACAATTGTTTCCACATTCCAGTGCAAAACTGCCAGTTGTGTAGGCCTAACTTTATAAGTTTTGCATCGTTAGACAATCGGTCTTAAATTCTTTAAAAAAATGCAATAAAAATCCTAATGTCTTAAATTTAATCTCCTTACTTTTTAAAAAAATACTTTTGATTATTCATTGCATTAAGAAATAAGTCTATTAAATGAATTGATTTTATGTCTGTCTCATTGGGTATATTTAAATTGAATTATTCATAATATATCATATCAGCCACTCAACCCTCTAGATATCGTATTGGCCACTGCAAAACTTGAATGCTAGATGTTTCAAACATCAAGAATAGCTATTATCTGGTCTTAATCATTGAAGAATATGATGCTATTTGAATAAATGCATTCATTTTAGATTATTTAGGCCTAGTTGACCCTCATATTTAGCCTTGTATACATTTTCACAATATTGTCTTTATCAGCATGAAGTACTTTAGGCTGATCTGGCACAATTTAAGTTTTCCTGTTTGCAAATTTTTCCCGTCATTTTTGGCCTCTCTCGTTGCTTTAGATTTCCAGAGGAAATGAACTCTTTCATGGCATAATTACACGATGCATATGCCACTGTAAACACAGTAATAGAGATACTGACAGCCTGCGTTTGTCACAAAATATGTGAAAACTGGAGTAAATATGCGCTGTGATCCAAAAGAACAACCTCAGTGTCTTCGTACGGCCCGCTGCCGGCATTTTTTACGTCCTCGCTGCAAACGACACTTAATATTTCACACAGGATGACACGGGGAGAAGGCAAGAGGACGTTTGTTTTGAAAGCCTGTCTCTCTTAATACGCAATACCCAGAGTGTTGCAAATAGCCGGGTACGCCAGCCTGGCATACTAACACTCATCAGCTTTCCGCCGAGTTTCTGCGGCCCAAGGGCTGTTGAGGTCTGTGGCTGGAGTGAGACGTAACACCCCCTCGTTCCGGGATCTTGCGCGACAGGACCCTGCTCTCTGCACTCAATCAGTCGGGGAAACAAACAGCCGGCTCGAGAGCTGCAGGAGGAAGCTGTGGCGCTTTTTTTTATTTTTTTCAGAAGTCATGCCAAGTTGGAACTCGAAAACCTTTGGCGGTGCCTTTGCAGGGCAGTGAATAAAAAAAAAACTTTACACGTGTCTGAAGCCAAGCCTGGAAGCTCGTGGGGTGTTTGAACTGCTCTGGAAGGTCTCGAGAAGTGGGCCGGTTCCCGGGCCCCGCCGCGAGCAGGCATTGGTGGGGGGCCGAGGGGGCGTAAACTGAGGGCGAGTGCCACCATACTGTGAAGGCCGGGCGAGTGGCCAGCATCGTTGACAGTTTAACAGGGAATATTTTACAGCACAGCATACTGCATGCTGTAAACAGGGGTGAGCTACATAAAGGCTGTTTATCGTACTTGGGAAGCCTTGGAAAAAACAGCATCTTTAAGCTCCGTATTAGAATAAAGCAGATGGCTTGGGCCAGTGCGGCTCGGGAAAAAGCTGGAGATGAAAGCCGGCCAGTTTCTTTGAACAAGGAGTCTGTCACGTTACTATCTCCAGGTCTCCGGGTCAAACCGTGCACTGTGCCGTGCTTTTTTTTTTTTCACGCTGACATTGGCCAAAAATATCCCAGGGAATCTCATTAATATTGATGTTTTGATGTTGCAAGCATTTTCAATGGTTGTTAACAGGCCAAATGTGTTTTTAATGCACCATTAAGATATTTTATGATCTTCAAAGATTTTTTTTTAAGTGTCATTTGTCTTGACCATTCTTCGACTTTGACCACTAAAAGTACAACAGTAGGAAAACAAGACAATATCTGCTGCCTTTCTAGTGGAATTGGATAGACTTTAAATGACTTGAGTTACTGAAAAAAATACTTTTATTTTCTAAAAACGTGAACAAAATAATTGAGCAGAAATAAGCCGAAAGGACTTATGTTTTGGCAAAACTGTTGTGCTTTTAAGCAGCCAATTTGGATATTTGAATTAAGTTTTAAGAAGAAAGTTTGCAATTATTCAGCAGTCATTGCCAGCGTGATCATTATTCAGCTTGTCATGTTGAAACTGGCAGATTTTCTTAAAGTAAATGGATTGCTTTGCTGCCATGTCCTTTTAAAATTGTTATTTGCTAATAATAAATACAAATTTGACATTAATTCTCAAATTCTGGATTTGTTTGATTTGATATTTCCGTGTAATTCAGGGTATTTTTGGTATTTTTCTGTTATAACATAATTTGCTTGCATATAAAAGAAATTATCTCTGCCAGTGATGTGTAGTATACAGGATATTATTTAGGATTGATTTAATTTTTTAAATCTTTTTTTTTTTTGACTTCATTTAAAGAACCAGCTCATTAAAGTCATTTGATTTAGTATTCTGTCTATACAGGATGCTCTTTATGTTTGATTCACTAAAAAGAACTACAGTATTTTCTTTTAAGAGTTATTTGTTTGTGAATCAGACAGAGTTCACTGATTAAGTTTGTTTCTGCAAACATTTTGTGTGAAGAACTCACATTTACAACATAATGAAATATGATTTCTTAGCTACCCTTGGCCACCAACGTTAGTTACTGCAATCTTCAATGGTGAAATCGCTGTGTGAATGGGGCATAAGCCTTCACATACAGCACAGAGCAAACCAAGCCTTACAATCTTCGTACAACTGCAGTGTTTTATCCAGCACCCTTATCTCGCATGAAAAGGGCAGATCCTTTGCGCCCCATTAAAGATTCACCAAAGACATTCTCTTCAAGTTCTGCTCTGTGTTCTGAGGAAGAAGCGCCGGCTGATCGTAGTCTGAGATGGTTTGAGTTTTACAGATGTATTTTCATGAAAGAGGTGAAGGGCAATTGATGAATAAGCGTAGAAGGGGTTCAGAGAAGGGAAGTTCCTAATGGTAGGTGTGGTGGAGAATAGTCCTCTCAGGATTTTTGTGAGCTCCTCACTGCAGGAATGGCCAACATCAATAAACGGCCCCACTGAGCAGCCCTTTGTGACTTCCGTTAAACATCCACTCCGTTCTGTTCACAGTCATCATTTTTTTGCCACTTTTAATTGCCCCTATTTAATTAGTAATGTTTGTGACTTCCGTTAAACATCCACTCCGGTCTGTTCTTGGGTTATTTTGATTAAGAAGAAAAAAAAAAAAAACCAATACAATAAAATAGAAAAAAAACATGATAACATAATGAAAAACATGATTTTAAAGGGATAGTTCACCCAAAAATTTAAATTCTGGCATTAATTACTCACCCTTATGTTGTTCCAAACCAGTAAGACCTATTTTCATCTTCGTAACACAAATTAAGATATTATTGATGAAATCTGAGAGCTTTCTGACCCTGCATAGACAGAAAATGCAACTGAAATGTTCCCAGACCCAGAAACATAGTAAAAACATCTGTAAAACCGCCCATGTGACATCATTGGTTAAACTGCAGTTTCAAGAAGCTACGCGAATACTTTTTGTGTGCAAAGAGAAAAAAAAGACTCAATTATATTCAATAATTCTTCTCCTCCAAATCACATCTGGGAACATTTCACTTGCATTGCTGTCTATGCAGGGTTGCACACATTTTTTTATGTAGAGATTTAATTTTAGCTTTAGTATAACATAATACTGTGCTTATTTTTACTTCTTTTTTTTATTTATTGAAAGAAGAAGCCAAACCAATGTTGACATTTTAGGAAGAGTGTTTTCAGCTTCTTTATTTTCATATAAAAATATGCATGCAGTTGCTTTAAACAGTTTCTTCAAACAAAATAAAGCTATACAAAACATCATTCAGTTTAATTTGTGATAATCGTAACTGATAATCGCAATTACCATTTCAACTGAATAATTGAAAATGATGATTTTTTTCATAATTGTGCAGCCCTATCTTGCACTTAAATATTGGTTAAAACTGTGCAATTTTTATGTAGCTTGAACTTTATACTTCAGCCGTTGCGGTGCTGCACGACATGACAACTGTCTCATCCAGTGTAGACACGGTGTAATAAAGGCAGCAATCTCTGTGTGTCTGTCTGTCTGTCTGTTTGCAATTTTATTATGTCGAAGAACGATTCATCCAATCGACTTTACGCGTGGCGGATGTGTTGCCACAGACCCAAAGGCGTGCGTATCGCATTTTGGTGCAATATGGCCAGTTTCAAATCGCATATTTGGCACGCTTCCTTTGTCTTGTCCTCATTTAATTTAAAGCGCTCCCACACAGCTGAAGTCCTCGGCATTTTTGTCTTCTCTTCTATCCAGATGAACTGAATTATGACGTTAACTCATGGGCTGTTCATATTCAAGCGCGAATGAGAACCGTTTCGCAGGGGATACCATGTGTTAAAAAAAAACCAAACGAATATTTGAATCTCAAAATTGAAAACGGAACGCTAACCCAGCAAACGAATATTCAAATAATCGAGTATTCTGGTCCAGACCTAGTTAAAATAGTTCATTTTGTAGCTTGAACGTTTTAATTAATACTTTTTAGGATTTAGTAAAATATTGCACAAGAATATTGGTTAAACTAGTAGAATTTTTATGCACATTGATTTTTTTTAATTAATTAATACATTTATTTATTTTTTACATTTTGAATGAACTCGCACCAAAATATTGGGTAACACAAGTAATTTTTATTTAGGTTGTACTTATTATTGAATGAAATATTGCAAAAACACAAATATTGTGTTTAATGTTTATTTTGCATATCCCTAATTTTGACACATTTTTTATAAAACATTTGATATATTACATCTCTTTGCATGACCAAGGAGTTGAAATGGTTAATTGGGCTGAACCGTTCAAACTTACAGAAAAACACGTTTCTTTCCTCGACTGAATTGTGATGTTGACGAACTGTCAAAGGCTGCAGAAGAAATCGTGTTATGATATGCGTCCGATTATTGCATCATGAATATTCCAGAGAAATGAAGCATGATCAACATCTGTTGTTTTGGTTCTGAGTGATACAGAGCATAACGGTAATAATGGATCGTGCGTTCAGTGATTGCTGGGATGCCACTGAAATCGTCGTCAAACTTTTAGTCACTCCATACGCTGAGAAGAAAGGGCCCAGGAGCTAGAGATGGAGGGATATTCAGGACTGTAGGCTCCTGTTAGCGTGATTGCAGCTGGTGGGCTTGACCTCTGGCTGCGGCAAATAAAAGGAATTTAGCCCTGAAGTGGAAGTTGTCACATCCCATTGTGGTCAGAGGTTAGCTGGAGAACTTTGTGGTCAGTGACATGGCTTAGTTCTCATTAGGGCACGTGAGATGGGGTCTGCCGCACGTAGGGTCACGGGTACGGCCAGGGGTCTGCAGGCCACAAACAACACGCAGTTGTATTATACAAGAAAACATTTGTTCATCCTCAAATGAATCCTGATTAGTAACCTATCATTATAACTTTTTAACTGTTACTTTTGCCAGTATTGACTTAAATATTAATATATTTATATTAATATATAATTGTTATTTAGTAGATAATGTTTTTTTTTTGATTTTTTTATTAGTTTCAGTATTAAATGCAGTATCACAGTTATTGGGTAAAATAGTATGTTTTTATTTTGGTATTATTTTATTAAATGACAAATCACTCAAATATTGGGTAAACTAAATATTTTGTTCAAATGTAACTTTTATTTAATACTTCTTAGTTTTGAATGAAATATCACATAGTAATAACACATTTTTGTTCAGATTTAACCTTTTAATTGATATTCTTTTTTTAGGGCTGGGTTTTGACACAAATTTCACAGTTCGATTCTCATTCACTTCGCTTTCGATTCGATTACCAATTTGATTTGATATGATTCCATATCTATTATTTTGGATACATATCAGGTACAGTACATGCCAAATTTTCTCAAGGAAAAAAAAAATCTATACTAATGCTGTAAATTATGCATGAGTGTGGTTTTGTAATATATTGTTTTAGTGTTTAAGGTTTTAATTTAATGTTTTGTTAAAATTTACTGTTTTTTTAGTTTTTAAAATAATAAAGTTATAATTACATAATATTTCTACTTCAATTCATTTTTTTATATAAACGTTTAAATGGTGGCTGTCATAAAAAACTTGATGGATTTATTCAAACATAAACATTGAAGAACAGTAAAAATTATAATGAATATGTTATATGGGGCATATATTTAGCAAAATGCCGCTCTCTCAGTTTAGTTATCTGATTAATGAGTTTATGGTCACCGAATATGTATTTTTTTCTGAGGTAAATGTGACGTTACGTGACATATTGTCACGTTAGAGTTATTGGGTAAAATAGTACATTTTCATTTGTAATGTTTTTATTTATTGGTTATTTTTGTTGTTTATTTGTAAATCTGTAAAGTTTTGTATCACCTGGTTATTTTGTTTAAATTGAATTAATCATATATTTTCAGAATTGAATGAAATCACACAAATATTGGATGAAATAGTCAATTTGTATGTTAATTGAACTTTCTAATTTATATTTTCAGAATTGACTTAAGTATTGCAAGTCACTCGAATATTGGGTAAAATATTTATTTGAGCTTTATAATGATTTTTTATTTATTTTTTACATAAATTACTTAGGCTAGATATTTAGGTTGAACTTTTTAACTAATACCCTTTTTTTAAGTGTTTTTGAATGGTTTGATTTTGAATGAATTATTTAAATGTTGTGCCCAAATTAAAAATAATTCTTGGTAGGTTGAGTCTTTTAATCGATATTTTGTAATGTTGAATGAAATTGCACATATATTTGGTAAAATAGTGATTTCTTATTTACTTTTTTAATTTACTTGGGGTTAAATAAAATATAAGTATGCTTATCAGCATTTTTATTTTATTTTTTTCCACTGAACTCATTGCAGTGCATTCTGGGAAGAGTACATGCATCGCTTCCTTAGAATTGGGGCTAGATGAGATCTCCTTCACTATCACCTTTTAGATCAGAGCTTTTGTGTCTCACTGAAAATAGCTTCTTTTTTCCCCAAATTCTGTTCATGTTGACACTTTTATTTTATTTTTTTACTTACAAGATGCTGTCAAAGCAGGTGCCTGCAGGTGCGTGCGATCTAGCTGAGATCTATCAGATTAACATCTTTTATGCTGTGCTTTCTTCAGAAGTCAATCAGGAAGGAACATTGATTTACTTGACAACTCATTGACTCTGTTTTTGTCAGTGCAGTCAGTGCGTACAGTTACAGAAGGATATCAGATGGTTTTTGTAATGTAAGTTTGAATAGTTTCTGTGGCTCTGCACTTTGTCTACGGGCTGTTCTTGACTTTGGCGCAGTCAAATCAACCAGTTTGACCAGATGTAAGGTTGTCAAGTTAAAGACACAATCATTGTTTGTTGTAGAGGGAAACTGTATATTTGTTGTACGTCTTGGTGTTAAGAAGTGCTGTGTATCTATTCTCTGTTACTCAGCTCAGTGACTTTATTAATGTGTTTGTGTCACTGAATGGAAATCTGGTATGTTCTTTCATAATTCACTTTCAAATCAGGCTTACACTTTTAAAAGCTCATAGAAGGTAAAAACGAACAACAACAACAAAAAAAGCTTCCTGTCAGCCTCAAATGTGGCAGGTGGTTTTTTTTCATGTTAAACAGCACATAGACCATCTATTAATGTTTCCTGACACATTTCACCACTCACTTTTTCCACTAGTGCCAACAAACGTCATTTTGCACTGTGTGTGTGTGTGCACAGAAATATAAAATGTATCAATATCAGTAAATATATAAAAATAATATAATGTATATACAAACATATTGTATATAAAATGTAAATATAGCCCTTGTATTGTATATCTACGGTTAAAAATACATTTGTAGATATACATTAAAATACATAAATAACTATGTTTGCTTGTTTTTAATTTATATTGTTTTATTGTAATATATATTTAGTGTTATTTTAGTGTCATTGATATACTGTTAAAAATTTTGTTAATCGTCTTTTGTTTAAATTAGATTTTATATTTTCTGTTTACACTTTGTTGTTTGTGTAGTATAATTTTATTGGTATTATTTATTAATATTATTGTATAGTTTTATTTATTTGTTTTATTTTTTATTATTTTAGTACTTAAAGTCAAACTGTAAATGAAAAAAAAGTTGCATCAAGCTTAAATTAAAATAAATGTAAATTTATTTTATCATTTATATCAGGTAAGTCATGTTTATATATATATATATATATATATATATATATAATATATATATATATAATTATTATTATTTATTTTTTTTTAGTTTTTTTTTAGTTTTAGCTTTAGTTTTAGTTAATGATAATTACCCAGTTACATTCAAATTAAATTTTGGTTCTAAATTGTAGACGGATAAAAAAAAAAAAAAAAAAAAAAAAAATCATTAACTATAAGAGGTCTAAATATTTTTAAAGCATTTGGAGGAAATGTTTATTCCGCACCCTATGTTATTCAAATCGGTCATCTTTGCGCAGACAAACGGGCTAGTCAAGTTACCGCTAATGGATTATTTGCATCACTTTAGGATTCCCTTCACCGTGCTCAAGCTCTGCACATCAAACAGCGTCCAGGGAGATGCGCGCCCCTGCAGGGTAATTAACTGTTCCCTCTCAGACCCTCCACTATAAAGCACCTGCAGGCTTGACGGCACACTCACAAAAGCTCGAGCCCAGAACTGATTCATCAAACTGGCCCTCGAGAAGACACACAATAGGCAGTAGGCTGAGGTGGCCCGGGTCTATTGCTGCCCTGCCAGCTCCTCTGAGCCCCGTCCTTTTGACTCAAGGATACGTAAAGTGGATCATTACACCTGCACACACTCCAGCCTCCTACGCCGCGCCGAATGTTTGTGTGTGTGATGATTGAAGGAGCCCGACTTGGACGAGATACAAACGCATGCACACCGTGACTATAGTGCGTTTCCGACCCCAAAGCAGAGAGGTAGGGCATCTGTAGTGCTCTCAAATGTGTGCTCCTCCGAGACCTGCCGTAAAATAGAGTCAGGTATTAAAGGCAAAGGCCTGTGCACTACTTTGTGTGTGGGTATAAATCAAAGCCGGCCCTCACATGCAGAGGCCATTTGTGCTGTGCTATTTACTTCCGCTGAGAAATAATCATTACCCTATAAAATGTGAAAGTGAAAAATGTAAAGGAGGCCTATAAATAGGTGCCTAGCAGGAATATGGATGGCCGGGCCAGACTCCCTCAAGACCGCAAGACTGGGTTCCGTATGGAAATGCAATGGTTGCAGGCTAAAAGAAAACAGCCCTTTAGATGAAGTAGTCGGGTTCGGCATTTTTACATTTGCCGAATATTATACAATTAGGCTGCGTTTGTTATTTTACATAAAGCTACTGGAAATGTTATTGAGATTAATGCAATTCTTAGTAATATTCGTACATTAATGCAGGAGTGTAAATGAGCATATGGTGCAGCATATGCATTTGTGTAAAGCTCAATTAATACTGACATTGATTAAATCCTACAGTTATATATAATATAATAACATGTATATGATGTGGACCAGTAAAAAATTACCTAGCAGCAACCACCAAGAACACCCTAGAAACCACAAAGATTTGGGATTAAAAACGAGTTAACAAGACCACAGCATCATGACAGTTTTTCCAAATTGATTCCATATTGATTTTTTTCCCTATATGGCTTAAAATTTACAAAGTGGTAATTAAATGTATCAAATGTAAAACAAATTTATTCTTACTTGACAGTCAACATGTTGAAACTGCTTGAGTCGCCATAATTATTTTCGGAAAGCGCTGATATAAGGTGCATCCCGATCTGCGTACTTGTTCACGATTCTATGACGTTTTGTAGTATAAATAGCGCAAGTATTGCGTTCACACTGAAAATTCCAAATATAGAAAGTGCACTTTAAATACTCTGATGATGCAGTTAAATAACCGAAAAACAAATTGTGCAATGTTAGACACTTCATGCACGCAACTGTTTTATTGCTTTAATTATGTAGCGGAGGGGCTGGGATTATCAGAATCTGATTATAAATCATAAAATAACCTTCTATAATTCATACACTACACCAGTGGTTCTCAACCTTTTTTTCCACTGGGCCGCACTATGGTCCAAGTGCAAGTCTCATGGGCTGCACGCATATCATTTACATATTACGACATCAATACAAATCAACCAGATTTATAATATTATAGCCTAAATATTATGATATCTATTCAATTACATTCATTGAAATAAATAAATAATTCTACTCGCTATTAATAAAACACTTGATGCTGTCTGGAGCTGACCAATTTTGTGAAATTCTGCTCAAAAGGATAAGTATAAGCATAACTTGATGCGCGACATTGCTGAAAATGTGCTTTCACAAATGTAATCTATATTGATCCAAAAATGGAAAGTTTCGAATTTAATAATCTGAGGTTCTCTACAGAGATGTTTTTCCATTCGGATGCTCAATTTTACCGAACTAATGGCTGCTGAGTAGTGCATAAGTACATAGAGTATAAGTGCACAGTGTATGGTGCGTAATTTGGGACACAACTATAATCAAAACATCTGGTAATATGGGTTTTTCCAGGAAATGCTAGTACTTGCTGAATCTCCACTTCTCGTAAATACTACTGTGTATTGTGCGTGTTATTTTTTGACAGACATCAATGTTGTGATATTCAAATGATAATGATTTGAAAATCTGAGGATTGCAAGGTTTTGTTTATTAAAGTGAATGATTCCACGAGTGTGTTATGTAATAGGCTATATTTTTTAGTTCTAATATTCCAACTGACAGACAGACAAAGTTTTTGACGGATGTGACAAGTGCATAAGAGGTAAAATATTTGATTTTGGGGTTTTATAAAATGTGCTTGAGACATTCGAAATGCTCTTTGCATAGTTCTTTATATTAGGGATGCACAATATTGGATTTTTGCCAATATCTGATATGCCGATATTTTTTCAACTCATTTTGGACGATAGCTGATGCAGATAACGATATATTTTCTCTAATTTAAAAAAAAATATATATTTTTATTTTTGGAGACAACACCAAAATATATGAGATACTAATTTTATTGGCAAGGCATATGGGCATAATTTTTCATTTTGGAACGATTCCGATATTTTTAGACAATTGTCGGCCGATTTAGATAACACTCCGATAAAACTGTGTATCCCTACTTTATACTTATTTTATGGAATTAAGTTTATTTCATAGCTTTTAAAAAAGTTGCATTCAGCTGTCTTAAATTCATTGACTTTTTAAAATCAAGTTCTTTTTTCAAGTTCTGGAAAGGAGTGGGTTTTGATTGCTTTTATTGTGTCTCATAACAGAGGGTTTATTTAAGCCTTCATGAGCACTGAAGAAAGCATGGGCTGAAACGTCTGCTCTTTGGTCTGTTTTTGAGACACTTTGCACTTTTGTCACTTTTTCATATATGGAAAATGATTTAAAAAAGTATATTTTTGATTTGACCTTTTTTGGTCTGATTGGACTTTTCCAGTGTGCGGACAGTTTCAGCTACTAGGAGTGTAAATTGGATGCTTTGTCACGATACGATATTGATTCTAATATTCTGATATACGGTTTTTGCTGATACTTCTACAAATTCTATGATAGTATTCGATAGTTAAAGTGTATTTAAATTTAGAATAATAAATAAAAAAATAAAGCTGTTAAAACTTTATTTAATACTTTTTTTGGCTGCTACTATGGGCTCAGTGTTAAAAACCTTTTCTATAGATAACCAAATTACAAACAATAAATACAATATAAGAAAGACGAATTAAATAAACAGTGCTTTTCAGGTTTATCAGGTAGATCTAAAATAAATCTTCAGGTACAGAAATGTAATAATCAAATGTAAAATAACACTGCATAGTCTTCACTGTATGCTTTAAATATAGATTAATTCTTATAAAAGTTGTTCAGTAAAAATCAGTGATATTTTTTTATTTTTTTTGACAGACATTTTCTGTTAGTCTGCTTTCACTTTAAGAAAAGCACAGATCCAATATACGATACACATGAGTTTTCATTCTCAACTGTTTACGTTAAGACATAGGCCTAACCGACTCTGTTTTCTAGGATATTCGCCAAGGTGCGCGTTGATGTAATGTGGTCTGTATTTGTTCATCCATGCACAAAAAAAGCGAAAGAGAGCTCAGTTAGGTATTGGCGTGCTGTCGATGTGTCTGTCTGTATGAGTGTGCTTTGGATATGTGCCCGTGTCACTGCATGCTGAACACTTTTCACAAGCGCTCGACAATACCATCAACTATCCCAACCATCTTTTACGCTTGCCCTTCAGGCAGTCTTATTGTCCCGACATGTGAGTTTGAACGAGAATGCACAGAATGTGATAATTCATAGACGGACATTGGTGAAAATGTGGACAGTGTCAAAATAAGGTGCCTGTTTATACTACAGATATCGATATTTTACTTGTGGCATTGATACATCGTATCGTTAGACATTAAATCGATGTATTGATCCATACCGATGGATCATTACACCCCTATCAGCTACCTACTTATTTAAGATTATGAAATTGCAGATCCTGTTGTGAATAATAGTGAAAAATAGCTTTTTTTTAAAAAAGTACTGTTCCATTATTACTCATTTTGACTTATATATTCATATATTCATTAATTAATGTTTGTGTTTCTGTTCCACAGTGTTAGGTATCTTAATTGTTCAGTCAAATAATAGATCAAAAGTCCTATTGGATGAGTCAAAAAACAGCATCATTAAATAGCTGGAGAATCTATAGGACTGTATCCTGAATCTTCAAACATGTCTTGAGCTCCTTCATTGCAACTTGCACTTCTAGGCTCATGTTTCTTTTCGGCGCTGATTAAAATAAATGTGCAAATGTCGGTCCTTTTTAATTTCAGACTGTTCCATCATTAATGATCAGATGGTTTTAGCTTCACTGTCATAAAAAAGGTTTCTTATAATCATGGCCACTGCTTTTACTGTATTCAGAGGCTCAAAGCGTTCTTTCATGTGCCGTTCGTACCACGCTCTTCTACTGTTGGCTTTCGTTTCCTTCATGCTCTCTTGGATCGGTCTGCATATGATCTGGTCCAAGTGAACACCTGTGAGCAAAGGCTAATTTAAGTCCAGAGCCAGTTAACATCCAGGCTCCTTGATCCACAAAAGATCCTCCTCCCTTTCTTGTTACTTCTTTCCTTTTTATACATGAAGAAAAGGAGCAGCCAAAAATCTGGGAATAAAAGACAAATAGGGCAGCCTGCCATCACATTCATCACATTAAGTTGCCCTGTTATGCTTGCTAGGCTAAAGATCGGTTCGGTTATGTCTTCTTTTATCATTCTGGACACCGGAGCACAGGGTGAATCTATTCTTTGATTAACTTTTCCTGCTTTTAAGAATGCAAAAGTCTGCAGTCCATGCATACTTACAAGAAGTTGATATGAAATCACTGCAGCCTCCAGGAGTTGATGCCTTGTACAATTGCCAATTACTCTTAATTTCCACATAACTAACAACGGCATTGGTTCATAATGGACACCCACTCACAATAAAGACGTCTAGCACTTCAAGGTTAGGAATATGAGTTATTTAATCAATATTAAGCAACATATTTAATGAGGGAAAATCTCATAATGTGAAGATTAGAGTTAACTTTATTAACTGTTGCAATGCCAGCAAGGTTCTGTTTTATTTTAAGCCTGTTTGCTGAATTATTTTTATGGAATAATATGGAAAATTATGAAAGGATTGATTGTTGGGTTTATAAAATGCTTTGTATTTGTCAAATTATTATAATTTTTATAGTTTAAAAAAAAATTTTTTTTAAAGATTTATATTTAAAGGCATTTTCACCTTTATTATGATAGGACAGATCAGAGCTGACAGGAAGCGAAGTGGGAGAGAGGGGGATGAGGGGAGGATCGGAAAAGGTCCTTGAGTTGGGATTCGAACTCGGGAAACCCGTAGCGCAGTGGCACTGTATAGTGGTGTGCTGCGCACAAGGCTATCGGCACCGACCAGTTTGAATAGTTTTGAATGATTTAAATAAATGTATGGAGTACCGCAAATTAAAATTATGAAATGCATACAATTTAACAACAGTTTATTAAAGTTTAACAAAAGTTACATTATTAGGGCCCTATGAAATCCATTTAATTTTACCAGATTTCATGTTTTCTGAATTAATTGTTCTGGATTCCAATTGAATGATTTTATTACATTTTAATCCATTCAATTTAATTTTAAGTGAAAAATCAAAAAGCATGTCTAATAAACCGAATTCATTGTTTATTTAAATTTGTGCAATAGTAGGGCTCTATGGATTTATGATTTAATACAAATTGATTATCAAAAATGGCATTAATCTCGCAGCTCTAGAGATGAAGTTCATGAGGAATTCTGTAGCATTCTGCATTAAATTCCATTTTTATGACTGGATACTTCAGTTCCGTCTGTGTTTTCCACATCGCAGAAATGGGCCCTAAGATTGGGAATATTCCAATGCTGGACTGGAACTTAAATTTCCAGCGTGAGCACCATATCTCCAAGTATAGAACCTCTAACCATCAAGCCACAGTTCTATCCTTTTTTATGTTAGATGTTAAAAATTGGGTGTTCAAAAATGTTTGTCACCGAATATGTAGCAGGTGATGAAACGTCGGAAACTTTTTTTCTTTCTATACTATGCAGCAAAACTGCCTCTTGAGTTGTTAGTCAGCTCCCAAGCCTCTATTTCAAGTAGGTTGCCTACTGTCATCATGGCACGTAATGACCCTTTTGTCATGCTAAGCTATGTATAGCTACTTACTTGTTGCCGGTGCCCCTTTTTTCAGTATGTTAATTTTACAAGCACGCAGCTGTAAACCATGTGTTACTCGCAGATGCCGTAAATAGCCGGTGGAAAAAGTGCAGATGAATGTTTCTCCAGACAGTTGGGTGTTGTTGGTGTGTGTTTTTGCGTGCGTGTGTGTATACAGTCGTCTCCAGAGGATGCGGCTCCTGTAATCATTCTTGTTTGGGTGCTTGTGTGTTGATATCATGTGGCATGTTTAATTGATTCTGTTAATGAGGGTGTTGGATGGAAACCGCTGATGCCCTGAAGTCATTTTGACACAGAATAGGTCAATCAAAGAAGCCATGCTGCCAGGCTCATTCTGAACTGCTTGAAACTCAAGTAGAAGTAACCAACAGGGCAACCCATCTCGTGCTGCCACTGGCAAATGCCAGACTGACTCTCTACCAAAGGGTCAAAATTAACTTTTTGACACACCTGCTGGTGCAGAGTGATTTATCTGCCATGAAACTTGAACTTTACTTTACAATAATATGTTATATAAAAATTGTTTATTTCAGATATTTTATTATTAATTTTATTAACATTTAATAATATATAAAAGTGTTGTTGTTGTTCTTATTATTATTATTATTATTATTATTATTATTATTATTATTATTATTATTATTATTATTATTATTATTATTATTATAAATGAATAAATTCTACTGTTAACGCAATTCTATTGTCTATATTCTATATATTATAATTTTGGCACACAAGTGTTTAATATTTTATATTAAAATGTTGTATATATAATTTCAAATATTTGTATTATTATTATTATATATAATAATATATATCTGAACTAATAAATTCTACCGTTAACTAAATTGTATTAAATGAATTTTGCCGAAGAGAGAATCAAAATACAAATAAATAATACGTTTATATAAATATGTTAATCTTAATACTTTATTTTAAATAAATATGCTTAATATTTAAGACTCAGCAGTCTTTTGCTATGCGTTTGATTTACATACAGGTGAATTTGCGCAGAGTGAAAGAGATAATCATTTCACGTGCGCTGCCGCTTCGCTTGATCTGAGGTGGCTACAGCAATCTATCACGAAGAGTGCCAAAATGATATTTATTGCTTGAATTTCCTAATAAAATGGACAGAATTTGAAATCTGAGACGGTTTCATATCAAAAGTAAGCACAAAGCTTAGCACATTGCTATTTATTGGATGGAAGGTGCACTTTCTGAATGGTTCGTTCATCAACTGAAAACAGAATCGCTTGGGATTTAAGAATCGATATTGGTTCATGAAAATGAGAATCTATTAAAATCGAGAAATTTATTTTGTATTTTTTTAAACCCAGTCCTAGCATATTTTGTTGTTTTTAGTGGCCTCTGCTGCCACTACAGTCTCTGTTCATGAAAAAAAATATATTAAAATTATTGTATTAATTTCTACAAGTAAATTTTGACATTACAGCATTAGTTTTTTTTTTTTATTTTATTTTATACAATTATTTTGTTTCATAGAGACAAAGAAAGAGAGGGAAAGACAATTGTAATGTTTTAAAATGAATAAGAAATTATTAAAATCATTATTCATAAATAAGACCAATATTAAATACTTATATTAATGCAAAACTCTATTCTAAATTCTGAAATTGATTTTGGCATCACAGCATTAAAGCGTATAGTTTATCATGCATTGTTTGCTTTGAAATATCACATTACTTTACAAACAACATTTCATATTCACTTTAAAATTCAAAAGCGTGTTTGAAATTGGATTTGCCACTCTGATTCATGTAAAAAAATAGTTTTTTAATCATAATAGTTTGACGACGGCAGCATTGTACATCGCCGGCAGCATTGTCCAGTGACTGCTGTCTCAAATCTCTAATTAGTTCCCAGAATTATTCACCTCAGTTGCATTTTGAAGTTTCGTAAAGAAAGAACAAAGAGCGGGTTTCCCAAGTATGCTTTTTTGGAGCTCGGGTGTGTTTCATTAATTTAAAAACTTACTCTTCCAATACTAATTACATACTTGTAGAGAGACTGTTTAATTGTGTGGCTTTCACGACTAGTTCTTCCCCAGAGAAAATGCATCACCCAAGCAGTTTCCACAATCCTTAATGTGGAGACATATTTAGCTAAGCTGCAAAAATGGCAAACAGAAACAAATCTTCGGCGGCAACAAACCCTGTCCTGCTCGCACTGCCACTCAAATCTCAGACGTGGGGTTGGTGCTTAATTAGTGTTATTAACCTTCAACAAACCGGGCTGATATTATTTTGCCATGGTGACAGCTTCAGCTCCGTTTCTCCGTTCACCGGCATGAGGTATTTTAATTGGCTCGAGCTCCTCGATCCACTCAGCCCTGACAACGCGCGGAGACGGACGTTCACTGCAGTGAGCGACATGTAAATGGCCTATGAAAGGAGTGTTTCTTTCTTTCTTTCTTTTTTTTTTTAACCCTCGCTCATATTCCTTCAGTATAGTGAGGACACAGCAAGCTCGCCCGATCTGCGTGCCGCAGTGAAGTGACAACCGAGCAATCATTAAAAATTTTGATGGCTGCAGCACACAGGGCCATCTCCCAGCTTGATGTAAAGAAAAGTGCGCAGCCGTCTTTTATATTTGCTCTCTGTCACTGACGAAAGCTCAGGCCTAATTTATTCCTTCTCATCGTAGGCTCTGCAAAGACAACACATCTTCGCTGTTTCCTACGTGCGCGTACGCTTTATTGTGCCCACATTAATGTCTCTGTAGGCTTTCCAGGAGCACTAGACTCAGCTGTTACTAGGTGCTGCTTTATGGGTGGCTGTTATTGAAAGGTGTTTGTGTGTAAAAGTAATGAAGTAATATTTGAGTTCATATTTGTGGTTAAGCGACATTTTTTAATTTAATTTAATAGCCAAAGAAACGATATTTAGAGTGCAGAATGACAGATATAATACTATTTAATGATCCTGAATAAGATGTGCACATTTTCTGAATTAAATTTGAATTTATTCTAAATTTGAAGAAACACATTTTACGCAATACTTATAGCGGCAAAAATATTTGAAAACAAAATGTCAGTTTTTCATTGACAAGGTTGTTGTATGTTGTTTCTGGTACTAGATGAAATGACCCCTTGTTGTTAATTAGCTAACTTCGTTTACTGTGTGCAAACAGATATTGGCAGATGCCATTGATTAGGTTTGCAGTTAATCTCAAAATGCACACTAGGTTTGGATCACTTAAAGTTGTTCACATTCCATTTGAGCATATTTCAAAAACAGAAGTGAGTCCACTTTTAAGTCCAGATACAATATGAATGCAAAAAACACTGGGTTTACTTTTTGGTTGCTGAAAGAGGTATGAGTTGATTTTTTTTAAAAGCACAAAAAAAGTTTAATTTGAGCATTTAAGTATTTTACAAAACCTGGCTTCGTTCTTCATTTATAACCTGACTTCATTCTTCAGAATTATTGCCAGAATAACATTTAAAGAAACGATTCACACAAAAATCAAAATTCTGTCATCATTTACTCACCCTCAAGTTGTTCCAAGCCTGTCTTGAGTTTCTTTCTTCTGCTGAACACAAACGATATTTTGAATAATGTTGGTAACCAAACAGTAGATGATAGCCATTAACTTCCATGTATGGACAAAAAATATTATGGAAGTCAATGGCTTACTTTCAATCAAAAATTGGTATGTAAAATTTGTTCAGCTGAAATAATGAGAAGCAGTTCATTGTAGAAGAGCTTCACTAGAACATGATACCCTGAACAGCATAGAGTTTAATTAACCAGTTACTTAAATTTAATTACTGAAACTATATTTTCAATTTCATCTTTGGATTTTGGCTAAATGAAATCTTGAATTTCAGCTTGAGTAAAAAATTATTTCAATTCACTAGTTATAGTGCATTTCAGATCAATTTTTTTTTGGATGAAATCTTGAATTTCAGCTTGAGTAAAAAAATCATTTCAATTGAATTTTTGTTTGAGTAAAAAAATCATTTCAATTCACTAGTTATAGTGCATTTCAGATCAGTGTTTTTTTAACTGACTAATTTAGAGATCATATAGCTGGTTATAATATTGAGTTTTGGTGGTGGAACTGGTGCTGTACCTGCTGTAGTACATTAAGTTTTTAACTCTAACTGTGTGTCTAGTATTCTGGCCACACTATATTTGGTTAAACACATCCAAGTTTTTTTTTTTCCAATAATTTGCTTTGGTGCTCGACGAATGGGCTACAAGTTTTAACAATTGAGTCTTACTATTCAATTTGAAGGGTTTCCAGTGCCGTGGCTCTTTGACAGGTCTCATTAACACAATGGGTATCGTGTTCTCAGCGGATCGGGTTCCTCGGGCGAGGTGACACGCCGACTGTTTCCACAGCAGCGTGTGATTGTCAGGAGCAGTGCTTCAGACCCTAATTCTATTACCAGATTCACACGTCTACATTCACTGGAGATTATTACAAGGAGGGAGGTTTGCTTCTGTGGCCGTGCCGGGAATGGTAGATGCATCTTATTTTGTTTGTTTGTTTGTTTCGCAGGGGTGTAAGGGACTGCTGCTGTCACGATGGACGCCCAATCACAAGGCCAGCAGCCACCGGTGCCAGTGTTTCAGCCACAGGTTTGTGTGCTCTCTCAAATATAAACGCAAACACACATACAGTCTAGCCAAACCTTCTTTGTAATCTTGTTATATTGGCGTTCTACAAAGCCACTTGAGTTTTTTTTTTTTGCGCCGTCTACCATCCTGACTCACCACCTGCTTGCTTAGCAGCATGTAGCACGAGCCTGTCGCCCTCTTCCACATCCACTTCTGCCCCCGTCAAATCTCCCCGTGTCTGTCAATCCACTCGCAGAGACAGGCGGCGGTCTGCTCCGGCTGTCTCTCCGCTGTGCCGGGTGAGAGGTGATAATGAGATTCTGCTCTCTGCACAAGCAGCGTTTCCTGCACACAGGAGCCATCATGTGTTTCCAGTGCCAGAGACAGAGGTGTTGAAAATCTGCTGCTTTTAGCAGTCTTTTGCTCTCTCTCTTCCTCGTTCGCTCTCTTTATCTCTCTTTTGTCGTACTTCCTTTTCACACCCTCCAGACTAATTCCCTCCAATCATCCGAATCCATTATTGTAAGTCGTCTTGTGGTAGGTCATGAGTTATGTTTAAATTAGAGGTTGAACGTTTTTTACTGAGTAATCACTACCGATACAAGCTTTTTGAACATCAGATACCAAACTTTGGTATCTTCATTTATTTATCCAGTAAAATACATTTATTTTATTTATTTTAATCTTAATTTTTTTTGTTTTATTTTGTTATTCTTGACTTTATTATAGATGAACACAGTATCCAATAAAATACATTTATTTTAAGAAACTTTCCTTGACATGTTTTTTGCATTTTTCATCTTGAAAATATAAAAATGTTTATAATAAAGATTATTACTTTATTATAATGTTATTTTAAAGGTCTTGCTAAATGCATATAATCAGAATTTTTTTCATTGGATTAGAAAAACTCTTTCAAGAACTGTTCAAGAACCATTAACATAATCACAAGTTATTGATTGTTTAAACTAAAGTTATTAGTATCGTATTTTTTTTTTTTTTGGGAATTTTTAGTTTTATATAATAAATCATAATGCATTCGGTTTCTAAGCATTTTATTCGTTTTGACAAAAGTAAAAAAGCTTTAATCAAGCACACTTAGTTTTTGACTTTCAATTGTTTTCATAAAAGTTGGTTGGTTTTTTTCAAGAGAAATTAAGTTTTTTGTTTATTTTTTCATGAAGTAATTAATTGGTTTTCTTAAGTTTAGAATAGCTTTTATAAAGTAATTTAATTGTCAATTGTCCTATGTTGAATTTTGCAGATACAGATAACTGATGTGGGTAAAAATGCTAAATCCAGTAGTTTTTAAAATCAGTATGTTTAATGTTTAAATATTTTAAATGGGATGGAACAACCTAAGCATAGAGACTACAGGATTCCAGATATAGGATTCCAGTATGATTAAAGTTTTTATGTAATTGTTTGTTTCATTATTATTTTTGGGAGTTTTGCTTAAACAATATACTGCTTCTGGGATTTCATACGTTTTGGGCTCATACAGTCTCTTGAAATTTTTAAACTTACTCATTTTATCAAAAGGTATTGGCCAGTAAATCGGAATGTGGCTTTTTTAAACCTTAGTTATTAGGAAAAATCCAACACCGTTTGACCTTCCGTGACACATTGTATGGTCTTGTTGTGCTAAATTTGATAGTTGTCGAATACAGCTAGGTGGTGAAAACTACATGCCTGCCATCATTAATAAACCATGAGAGACATTTGACATTAGTTTGAACGCAACACTCAAGGTAAGTCTGCCAATGGATTACACCTTGACAGCTTAAGAGAATGACTTATACAAGACTCTCAACAAGCATCCAAGATCGACTTGTATTCCCTTGGAAGGAAAAAAGCAACCTAAAATGCTGAATTGTGTATGCAATCACGCATATGCCGATATCATATCTTAAAGTCCCCAAGGTTTGATGGATATGCATAGGAGATGCCGGATGAGTCGGTAAGGCGTGCATATTTGATGGTGCATTTGCTCTCAGAGTGAGTGGGAGGGTGAGATCTTCAGATCCGATTTTAATCGTCACTGCGTTTTTTCGACGAAGCAAAATCCCCTTGTAAAGCAAGGGCTTTAAATCCTGGAGCAGATTGAAAAGGAGCGGGGCGAAGGAGGTATAAATATTGCATGGGCCTGGCCTGGAGAGAGACGTTGATGAAAAGGATGCAGCCTGGAGAGAGACGTTGACCCTTGTTCCCCCCCACCACGAAGATCCCCCCTCCAGCACCCACCAACGAACACCAACACCACCAAGCGCCGTACCACCACCACCACCACCAAGCAGCGCTTCAGTTGTCCTTTCCTTGGCAGCCGCTGGCAGTGTTGTGCTGTCAGCTCACACCTAGTCTCCACACTGCTGCCGCCCTGTCCTCCGTCATTCTCCTCCTCCTATCTCGCATCCCCTGTCATGCGGCTTCTCACTTCTTTTTTACGTTTGTGTTTCTATTGGCCAACCCTCCATCCTTTGCTGTTGCTTCTGTGATGTGTTGTCCCTTTGAGTCATTTACCCAGCATGCTCTGCTGCATCTTCTGTCCCCTCTGACCTTTTTTTTTTTATTTAACCAAAGCGACGTTTTTTTTTTTTTTTTTATAATGTACATCAGCATAGTACATACATTTACTGTATGTGCTCAGTTTGATTTTCTAACAAAATCTGCATGGGCAATTTTTTTTTTTGTATTTTCACAGTTTGATTTTCTAACAAAATTTGCTTGTGCAATTTTGAATTTTTTTTACACTAATTAGTTTTTCCATAAGGTGGCAGCAATGCACAGGCCTGTCGCTTCACATTCGTAAAAGAAACCTGAGATAGAACAACAATGACATAGTACCGGAGAAGCAACAATAGTTGCTTGTGTGACAAGCTCTTATGTAAAGGGGTAAAGATGTATTTTAACTCTAGATTGAGTACAGAGACATCTTTTTCGATCATGACTTCTGGAGAGAAATAGAGCAGACACTAATCAAGGATCAAAAGGTGTGGTCACATTTATCATTGTTTGTCGAAATTTCACGGGGCGGAATCCAGTCATTCCAATAGGAATCAGTGTGATTGGGAGTTTTTGAGAGGGCAAAAACGTGAATTTTCCGCATTGATCAAATGAAAGTTGCTTGCTACACAATTGACTTTTGCATGAGCTTTGCTTTATTATTGTTTGCTAACGTGACCGCATCAAAGATTTGCGCAAAAATTGTTCTGTATCACAATTCAAGATATTCTTGGCCACTTCTTTCCTACCTCTGTGCGTCATTTTTTTTTGTTCCCATTTTCAAGTTAGTCACATAAATTGCCATACTGACCAACAGAAAGTGGCTTGGTTTGAAAGTAACATCTATGTGAGCTTTGCTTCTTGCATTACTACGCTATTGACAAAAGACAGCAGACTTTTTGCACCCCAAATTTTCACTAATGTGACCGCATCTTAATTTTTTATGAAAGTTGTTCGGTATCCCAATTCCAGCCCTTCTCGACCCCTTTCCTCCCACCCCGTGTTTTATTTTGGTTTTCTCCACTTGCCAAAGAGCAGGAATGATCCATTTGTCGTGGGCACATTACCATTGCTTTGCGATGTTTTGTGGGCAAAATGAAGTCATTCTGTGAGGAAAAAATTCCCCATGCAGATTTTGCTCATTTTCAAGTTGGTCACACCAATTGCCATACTGACCAATAGAAAGTGGCTTGGTTTGAAAGTAACTTCTGTGTGAGCTGTGCTGCATGCATCTCTACACTATTGACAACAGAGGTTTGAAAGTAACTTCAGTGTGAGCTGTGCTGCATGCATCATTACACTACTGACAACAAACAACTGACATTTTGCGATTTTTCCGAATGAATCCCAATTCTCTCTGGAATCAATTCTGAGCTTAGTTTTTTACAGCAAATGGCACTGCGTGCTTTAGTCACAGCCATTCTTAACTTTCGAAAAGGTTGAAGCGAATTACAGAGTGTTCACATTCAAGTTGCGTTTACATTAATCTCACAGCATAAAAGCTGAGATGCAAGTACATTTAATCACTCACATGACTAAGCATTAAGTGTGCAGTTAAAATCTAGCCTAGAGCGCCATCTGCTGTGCATCACTAAGCTCAGAATTCGATTCCAGAGAGAATCGTGATGCTTTCAAAAAAATCGCAGAATCGATCCATGAATCGATTTATCGTCGCCCCCTTAATCTTAATGAAAAGCTTTGCGTCAAAGTTGTTCAGCATCCCAATTCAAGCAGTTCTTGGCCCCTTTCCTCTGACCTCCGTGCGTTATTTTTGTTTTCTCCACTTCATGCAGAGTGTCAACGAGCCCTTTGAACTCTCGCCCCTCCTGCAAGCTGCAATCTGTACAAACCGTGTCACGCTGCTGTCGAGTGACCCCGGCGGTCGTGGAGATCCTCGGCTGCTGCGGTTCATCTCGTGTCAGCTCAGTGCTCTAAATTGTGTGGCAGAGCAAAGCCACGGATGAGACAAGCTGTCAGTCAGGGCGCCCCTGCTGCCCTTTGAAGGCAAGGCCAGGGGGCAGAAAGGTGCCGCAAATGGCCTGTGAAGTTTACATACACTGCCCACTGCTAAACAGATTACCTCTAATGAAGTGTCTGGAGCTCAGGCCGCGTCAGGCCTAATCCTGGCTGGCAGTGCGTCCCTTCGGCTGCCAAAAAAGTCGCCACCCTCTGGCCTCCTCCCGCCGCTATGCCGGCCTCCCCAGCGCTGGGAGGTGCCCGTCGTTAATCAGGCTGGACAGTGCGCGAGCTGACATGCAAATGTAGGTCATTGCATATGTAAATGTGTGATTAGCGAGCCGCATGCCAGAACACATTAGCTCGACTTTGCTCTCAGCATGCGCTTGTCATGCCGCTTTAGAGGCTCATGCTAACATTTGTCAAGCGACCATGCAGGGAGTGAAAGCAATGCCTTGGCCCTCTGCGGACAATCCGCTGCTGACCAAAATCAACACAATACATATGTATCATCTATGGGTCAATGACTAATTAGAGTGTCCACAATAACCAAAAGCAAAATCTTTTAAAAATCTGGTGCAAAGTTCTTAGAAATGTGGTACAATTTTTTAATATATTGGTCAAAATTTCCAAAAGCAAAATCTTTTAAAAATCTGGTGCAAAGTTACGTTTCGAAAGTTATGTATGCTATTTTCTTTTGGTGTAACTTAAGTATAATGTAAATATTTATAAGAAAATATAAATATATTTTCTAAGGTATGTATTGATGAATTTTTATAATATCTATTATTAATTGCACAACATGACGTTTGCGTGGGTCCTCTATGATGTAATTTCCTGTTTTGTTTTCCTGCACCCCATGGTTTTTATTTGGCTGACAAAAGTGAAGCAGTTATTGATTATATTACATAAATATGTCATTAAAAATAAATTCTTTAAATTCTTTAACTAATCAGTGTTGTTTTTATTACATAAATATGTCATTAAAAATAAATTCTTTAAATTCTTTAACTAATCAGTGTTGTTTTAGCATTATTTATATACTATTCTATATTTAGATTATGGTTTTAATATAATATTTATTTTAGATTTTAATAGTTTTAAGCTTTTTTAATAGATAGTTTTAGTTTTGTTAAAGAAAATGTGTCATTGACCCCCTATGTGTTTTTTTTTTTTCTTGGTTTGTATAAAACAACTTGTTATTGTGCTATTTTTTTTTTTTTTTGACACTCTGCACGTTGCTGAAAAACCTAGTGTCTTGGATATTAGCTTGATATTGTTAAATTTAGTCAGATCCAGCTTTCTTTCTTCACTGCGGTGGCAGAAAGAGAGCGCTGCTTCTGCTGCACCAGATGTGTCCCTGGAAGAAGGGGCTGAGAGTGTGTTGTCACATGGAAAAACAAGTTACCTCAGTGTGTTAATTGGATGGGGCAATTCTTTGGCTCACATCTTTTTTTTTTCCCCTTAAAGCTGTCAAGTTGGAAAACAATGAAATTCTTAAATTGGTTGCCCCTTGATCTACATCCACCCCTCCGGTGTCTAGTCAAGCTGCAGTGTTTCCTGCAGCTCATTTATTTCAGTTCAACCCGTTATATATATCAGACAGTTTTACACAATAATGTTGATGGATTTGACAGATCGTCCAAGTATTCTGGTATTGTAAGAAAGACACGGATGCCATTCACACCAAGTCGTTGTTTGTTGCCATGACTGAATATCCTAATGGATGAATGTTTCGGGGAGTTGAGCGATACTTAAGCTTGATATGGAATTATAACATGAAAATATATTCCATGACTATAAATAAAAGAGATTCAGCATGTTTACAAGAATAGGTTTGTGTCACCCTGCCCCTCCCTTTCGCATCTTCACAATGTAATTTGCCTTCAAGGCCGTCTCATGGCCATCTTCGGGTAGTTCATCACGACATATTGCGTTACACTATCTGTCACCTCCAGTTGCCAGAATGTTAGTGGGATTAAAGTTTACACTCAAAGCCTCTAAAGGTCAGAGTGTTAATTAATTAATTTATTTGCTTACACCATCTCCGAGGGGCTAATTCTGGGTTTTTGTTTAGATTTTTAAATTTAGAGTGCAAGTGTCAAGGCACTGCATGTATTCTTGGGAAGAGCACTCGGGGTGGTTTGTCACTAACTGGTCCAGCATAAGTCACTTCAGAAATAGGGATGTTACCACTCGCCTGATTTATCTAGAAAGTATACGGCAAAGATTCATGTTGTCCTTTGGATTCAAAGTGGATGCTTAATGTTGATTCGTTTCCACACTCTCTCGCCCTGACACATCGCCCTAATGACACCTTTCCCAGATGCCCTCCAGAGATGTCTTCCTTCTCTTGGCATATTAACAAACACAATCATGGAATTTGGCTGGCAATGGCCAATCTGTGGGGACATGTTTGGTTTGTCATTTTAAGTTTAAGATGAATGCAAAAGCATAAAACGAAAGCTGTGTGATGTGCATTTCGCTTTCTTGAAATGTTCTTGTTTTGTTCTTCATTTTCAGAAAATCCAACAGGATATGGGCTATAACAATTTAGCCAATTTTCACATTGAAAAAAAGATTGGAAGAGGACAGTTCAGCGAGGTTTATCGAGCTACATACATGCTAGACCATACACCGGTAGCTTTGAAAAAAGTGCAGGTAAGAACTTTTCATGCTGTTTGTCTTTATTTGTGAAAAGTATATTTTACAGTATCTCTGCAATGAAATTTTTAGTCTATGTTTTATGTCAGTAAAGTCTGGTGTAAACATTTCATTACTTGAAATAAAATAAACGTTACCTGAAATAAAAATAAAATTAAATAATAGTTTTTTTTCTGCTACTTCTCAAAGCAACTAAAATAACTAAAACTAAAATTTTATATATATATATATATATATATATATATATATATATATATATATATATATATATATATATATATGTATATATATGTATATGTATATGTAAACTAGTAAAAATGACACAACAAAAAAATTACTAAATGGAAATACATTTTAAAAATGGTATATCAGCAATACCACAAAAAATAACTCTCATCATAGCTAATTATATTAGCTATTTTAGCCAGAAATAGATGCATATTTATTTATTTTATTTATTATTATAATTATATTATATTTATTATTATTATAACATTTTACAATATTTCTTGATATTTTGGACAGTGTATTTGCTCTGAAATTGCTTAACAATGGCGGTTTTTAAATGTTGTTTAAGTTTTTTTTTGTGGGCTGATATATCAGCCGATATTTGGCATTTTGCAGTTCTGTTTAAATATGGATAGAAGTCTGTCTAATAATCAGATGGAACGGTTAAACAAAGGAGTTCATGTATACAAAAAGTATTATAACGATTGCGTTTATATTATTAGTAATAGGCAAACATTATAATACTTTCTCTTTTGCCATCAGCATTAAGCAAATACGCGTTTATTTAATTTGAACAAATCTTTGAATGACTAATGAACATTTAATATCACAAATCTTGCAAACTTAGTAGAATCCAGCATGAGATCTTATGAAGTGTGTATTTTTATTCTGCATGATCGCGTGTTCTCTGTGATGGTCGGTCCTTGTTAATTGAATGCTCTAAACTTTAAACTCGTGATTTCAAATTATGCTGTGCTTTATGCATTTGCCCACTGTCATATTCATGTCATTTTCTCTGTGTGCTGTATGTAAAATAAGTGTTACCCTGCCTTTATTTAAAAAATATGATTCCCGATGCACACAAACTTCCCAGAATACAGAGTGCCCTGTTGGTTACAGTGTTTACTTCCTTTTTTATTATATTTTTGTTAAATATTTATTTATTTGTGAAAAATGCTTTGTCATCTAAAGTATAAGTATGTTTATTTTACACATTTATTTTTTTTAATCCATTGTCAAATTTAAAAATTTAAAATTATATTTGGGTTATAAAAATCGGTTTAGATCGGGCCCCCCTGCTTTCCAAGATATCGGCATCGGCTGTCAAAAAAAACAATATCGGTCGACCACTAGTTTGTATTATTAAATGTTAATATTGTGATTAAATATTTACAGTGTATTGATTTGCAATATTTGCAATTGCATACACTTAACATTGTTAATATCACAATTTAATCATGTTGTTAAGCATTTTTAATGAATAAAGTTATTGCAATTAAATGTATTGTAAATATTTAGTTGCGATATTATCAGTTTGAAACCTGTATAATTAACAAAATAATTGCAAATAAATATATAGTAATATTTGGTATGTCAGCAGATTCTATTGAATGCTGAAGCATGAAGCTGAACTGTCCAAAAGCCACTCTGAGAGATTCGTGTTTGGATGGCAGTTTGTTGTAGTTTGTGTCTTGATTCATTTGTTCTGCTGCAAAACACGGTTGCACAGCTAAAGGAAATTGTCAACACTTTTTATATGACTTTAATCCAAAGTCAGAGGCTGAGCGAATCAGTTTTTTCTTTTAATTAATTATTTATTTATTGGAACATTAAGTCATGAATTTTGCATAACAAAAACGATATCATAATGTAAAACATTACTGGATTGACTGATTGTAAAGCACCAAAACACACACAGCCATCAATACATTTCTGCAAATTTAATTTGAACAGAAGCAGGCATCTGATTGGCTTTAGCGCTGATAATCACGATTGAATCTGTTTCTTTTTCTGCCATAAAACATATTCACAGACACAGCCAGCACAAAAAAAGCTCCACAGTTTCCTCCGGCTGTGCAGAGCAGACGTGCTGGAAGAAATAATTGGCAAGCTCTAGATTAAAAGACTGGTGCCCGATTACCATGGCTTCTGCTTTCTTAACACACTGCGGTCGACTCTGTCACTACCAATGACTTTATTAACACTAATGATGAGCCCAGAAACAATTGGCATTTTTGTATATGCCCTTAAAAATGACAGGTAGTAACAGTCTTTACTCAGTGAGTATTTCCCATAATGCAGTTCATTCATGCCACTTGTTGTGTTCTTATAGTATTGACTTGAAAATGCAAACTTTAGAGCTGCAGTTACATAATATTTCATACATATTGCAATGCAGATTTTTGGAGATCAAATATCAACTTCAATCTCTGTGATTTTGTACGTGGTTCAAAGCTGTCAGGTTGGAGGTCCACTATGGGCAGCGTTTCCACCTTTTGTGATTAGGATAATTATTATAGGCGATGTTTCCTGACGCAAATGTTGTGCAACCCTGATTGCACGAAGGAAGAATGTAATATTCGGACTAGTTTCACTCTCTTTAGGTTTGAAAGTTTTGGCTTGATTTTTAGACTTTTGCCTTGAGATGCTCATAACATTTTCTGTTTGCTTTTTACACTGTGCTTTATTATAATCAGGACAGACATGATCAAACAGTGTTTTAACAGATACATCTAACATACTGTCTGCATAATCAGCTTTGATATTCTAAAACAGCACAAACAAGCTTGTTTTACAACAAGTATGACATAAAGTCAGCCCGTTATAGCAAAATAAATTGTGTTATCAATGCGAACATGAAACTTTTATTTGTAATTTAAATAATTAAAAATATTCACGTAATTGTATTTAAATAATAAAAATAAAAAAGTCTTAAATATAAGATAAATGTATTAATACAAATAAATAAAGTATATAAATATTAATTTGTAATAAATAAAAAGATTACAGTGCAAATAAATATATTCAAATAGATTCAATAAATAATTACATGTGTTAATCAATACTAATAAAGAAAAAAATATTAGTTATAAATTAAAAGCTAATTAAATTAATACAAATAAATAAATAAAATAGTAATGCAAATAAATACAGAAAATCAATAATAAATTTAATAGTAATGAATATATATAATGGTAATGAAATAAAGTCAAAAGCATGAAGGATAATATAGTTGGAGGAAAGCATGAATTTGTAAGAGTTTTTGGATGGAAGGTTGTGTTGTTGAGTGTAGTAGGTTTTGACTGGTCATTGTGCAAAAGGTTTTGACTGGCAAGTGCTGTGATTGACCAATTAGAATGTTTTGTGTTGCAAGTGCTGTGATTGACCAATTAGAAGCATTTGAAGTGATCTGGGAAAATAGGGACGCTTGAGGTGGCAGGGGTGTAGATGTGGTGGGACAGGAGTTTGGGGGTCCTGGTTTTCAGTGAGGAACATTAACGCAGGTGCTCTACCACCCTGTACCAAAATTTTTTACGCTTGATTCTGGGCAGGGGTGTCATACTCTCTGGTGGGACAGGAGTTTCTCCCTCCTGGTTTTCATAGAGAGTTCATACCCCCTCCTGGATGCAAAGCTCGGCAAGATTGCACCAAAGAAATTTTTTACCTGTTTATTAAGAAACCAGAGAAATAGGAGACCGACACCATGTGCCGCTATTAGGATCTCTAATCCTTTTGATAGATCTGCCGACCTGATAGGATGCCAAAGAGAGAGAGCAAGATGCATCAACAGAAAACAATCTGATCTGAATCTAAGAAACCAGAGAAAAGAGAGGCTCGACTTTCTGTTAGGCCGCAGATTACGGTCTCTTTGTGTCGCCTTCAGGCCAAGATTTTTTTTTCCCTTTCTTTGAGAGAGAGAGTGATTCACAAAGAAAAGTTTTTTGACAATAAGCATTTAGGCCAGCAAATTTTCCCCACAAAATACAGTTTTTCGACAATAAGCATTTTAGGCCAGCAAATTTTTAAATTTGTATTTCTACAAAATACAGTTTTTCGACAATAAGCATTTTAGGCCAGCAAATTTATTTATTATTAGATTCTTTCTTTGCAGTGCCACAATATATTAAGTATTCGACAAATGTATTAATTTTTTTATATGATTAGATTATTGCTTTCATATTTTCAAATATATTAAATATATATCGAATGTATTAATTATTTTTTATTATTTATGTGATTCATTTGATGTTTCTTAACAGGTTTTTTTTTTCTCTAATAAATCATTTTCATCAAACCACCTTAAACAGGCTGCTGCTTGCGGTAGCACAAGCACTAACGAAAGTTAATGACAACTCCAATAAGAGCTGATGTCTAGCTGATCTGAGGTGTCTGGATTCTCGCTTTGCTCTGTTGTGTTTTTGTATCGGTTGTCGGATAAACCTTCCTTGAACACACACACACACACGCAAGCACACACACTTCTCTCTGTGTTGTCATGTTAATTGTTTCAGCTCCGATTGCATGCATTGCGGAGCCAGTTCACGTTCCATCTCCGTCTGTAGGCATCATCTTTGAGACAAGATAATTGCTGTCTTTTTCGCCCTGCTATTTTTTTATATTCTTGTTCTTTTGTATATACAGTAATAATCTGACAAAAGGGCTGATCACCCTTACGGTGATCTCCCGCAACAAAGTGACCCAAAGTCATGCGTTTTCTACAAGAGATGCCGAATTTCGGCCAGCGTCGGCAAAGTTGAGAACTTCAAATGAGCTTCAAAAACAAAGCTAATGCTTTGATGGGAATTGTTTTTGTTTGCATGCTTGATGTATTTGATTTATTTATGAATTTTTTTTGTGGCAGACGGTAGTGTGGTGAGGCGACCTCTAGACTTTTTATGAGAACAGAGAAAGAAGAAAGGTGGCACTTTCAAGCCCCCTGAGATGCATTTATTCCCACGGGAGGAAGCAGAGGTGGCGGGTGAAGAGGTCACGTTGCTGGCGGGGTGATGAAGGTCAGCGTCACGCTCCTTAACGACACTTTACCAACCGAATGCGCTGGGGTCAGAGGGTACCACAACTCTGGTCTTCCTACCATGTTCCTCCTCCTCTTCCTGTCTCTCATTCGCCCCTTTTTTAACTCCTTTACACAATCATTTCTACTCCAGCGCTAATGAATTCATTCGTTATAACCAGCTCACCTCAAGCCACTAATAAGCCGTTTGCGTAGAACACAGGCTCATGCCTTCTACCTCAGCGGACAAAGCTGGAGAAAAATAAGAAAGAGTCGCAAATCAAAATAATGAGGGAGACCGACGTGAGCCGCCCCTCCCTGGCGTATCTGTCTATTTGTTTTTCTGTCACTTTGAAACCCCTCCCGTTTCCCATAGTAAACAAAATTACGCTGTTATGCGGAAATGTTTTGCTCGTTACGTTTTTTTGCTCTCAACAGAAATCGCAAACACTTTTATCATACCGATTTCATAACCGCCCTCAGTTGATTTCTTCCTCTAATATTGCAGTCCATTCGAAACCCTCAACTATTAACATTTCAAGACTCGAGAGGAAGCAACGGGATTGCGAAATCGCTCACAGAACCCACAAGTGTGGCTTCTCATAATATAATTGTCAGTCTAATCGGCCTCGTCGTAAACAGAGGGTTGGCTTAATATTGTTCCCAATGGAAAACAAGAGTGAAATTATAGTGTTTAACGTGATTATAGTCAACATCACGCCGCGTTTCATGTCGGCCACATTGGATGTGCCAGCTAAGGGGAAGCAAGAATGGGGTTGACACCGCCGGCTGCACTCGCTGCAGCTGTGTGATCCAAAAATACATCTAACGAAAGTCACAGGATGGCGACAGAGGCGCAGACGTCCTCCCCTGTATCAGCGCGTGGCATGAACATTTCTTTAATAACCCCCTCTGCTGTGTCACAGCGAGTAGCGGGGGCCCAACACCCTCCCACTTGCGAGGGCCTTTGCCTGTCTCGCTTCTCATTGATACACTTGTTTCCTTTTATTTTGCAACCCCCACCCCCACAGCTGTCTTCAGTGCAAGAACCGATTGCAACTTATTGACCAACCAACAGGAAACAGCGAAAAGCTGAAGGCTTGGGCTGGGGGGGATCATGCCATACTGCCATGCACTGCTGTTGCCTGGCCTACGATGTTAACATCAACCAGAAAATTCAGTGCATTTGTTTTCTTCTGTTTATTAGCGGTGCTTTCTAGGACAAGCATCACTTATGCCATTGGTCATATTTAAGGGATGTGAACAAACCCATCGCCTTTATTGTTTAACTTCATCTTACACTGTTTGTGCTACATACTGTATGTGAATGATACCTCAAAGCATGGAGCTTCAGCTGTGCTGTTATTGTCAGATATGGACATTTTGCCTGGTTGGTGATGAAATCCGTTGGACTTAAATTAAATTAGTGTACGGGCCATGTCTTATGCAGGGACTTCAGGGTGGGCTTTTTGAATTTGGACCACCCGGAAGACTGTTCAGAACTTGTTAAATTGTTCTAAGATTTTCTGAAGGTAATTAGAAGTGGATAATTAATGTCTAGTTTGAAATGTTGTTGATGGTGTATTTTTTAGATAGTGAATTGTTGGGTTTTTGTTAAATTTGAGCCAAAATCATCACAATTAAAAGAACCAAAGACTTAAACTACTAATACATTAATACACAAGTTTTACAATTTTAGTTGAATTACTGAAATACAGTAAATGAACTTTTCCACGAGATTCTAATTTATTGAGATGCACCTGTATATGTATGTGTTTGTGTGTGTGTATATTCACAACCACAGGCAAATGCATGCACGCACACACACACACACACACACACACACACATTATTGGACTGGACATTATTGGACTTTATTTATTTTTATTTTTATTTTTTTTTAACCATAATTAACACTACACAAATTAAATGACAACCCTTATTGTTAACCATTTTTCTGTTCTTTCTGATATTACCACAGTAGTCGTAAATGTGTTCCATTCAAGTCATTTGACTTTGAAGAGAGCAGACTAACTCAAACAGACTATAATTTCATGTTTACCTTCATACAAGCATCTGCTTTGGTTTCTGTCCCCGTCTTATTTGCAGGCTTTCCTGACCCACAGAGTCTTGTTAATATTTAAACAGTCACTGACATTCTGCCATTTTCCTCTGTCCCTCTTCTACACAGCAATTGAACCACCCCAATGTAATTAAATACCACGCGTCATTCATTGAAGAGAATGAGCTAAATATAGTACTGGAACTCGCAGACGCCGGGGACCTCTCACAAATGATAAAGGTAAGGACACATGCCGATTTGTCAGCAGTTTCCTTTTTCCTCCCTCAGAGTATTCCCACCATACCAGCTGCTAGACGACCGAACAAAGGTAAAATGATCTACATCCCGACCCCTTTTTAAGAGACCTTTGGTTATGTTACAACAATCGTATCATGCAGCTTCCGCACGTTCGATTCGCTCAGTGATCCTGTTTCCTCCTGACAACCCTGCAGCTCGCATCTACAACCTGATGCTCCACATTTAATGGTCTGCATGTAAAACCCCTCACTGCCAAATCTCCTCCTGCATAAATAATTCCCAGCGCAAACAAAGCGTTTGCAGAAGGATTGTCGGTAAATGAGGAACAGGACGGATTAGTATTATGATGCTTTCGACATATGCATCATAATGCACGCTTGCGCAAATATCCCGACTTCGGTCTGCTCCACTGCACCGCTGGATTTCTCAGCCCTTCTGCTCTGCAGAGCTTTAATTAGTTCTATTTTTTTATTAAACAGTGCCACTCCAAAGGTGTATATAGCGGCTAATCCGCTCAGCATTATATGAACGAACATTGAGCCATATGTAAAACAGAAGCTCCGAATGCATAAATTTGACCTTTTTTTTTTCATTCTTTTTGATTTTTTTTTTTGTCAGCCCCCTCCCTAGTTCTCTCTGTCCATCTCGGAATTCAAATGAAATCAAATGGCCCCTTCATTTGCATGCACTTACAGAATATTGCATGTGCCGTGTTTGCTTTTTAAAGGCACAGAGGGGGCTGCCGCTCTCCCTCATTGACATCAAACAGCCCTCTGATATGCAAATAGAAAGGCAGGGGAAGAATAGATCCACCGGCTTTGTTTGGATGTGGGCCAAGGTTTTCTGGGGCTCGAGACCACACGCTCACCGCCGTTCTGATCATTTCTGTGAAGAGGTATGGGTGGGGATGAGGCTCAAAATGGCCAGAGTGAGCGTTTTCCCAATTAAGTAATACGTTGCACTAAAATAACCCGTTTTGTTTTGTTAATCAATTCCCAACCTCTTTTAACTTCCTCGACAAGAAGGTTTACTTAATTGCCGGAGCCTCAGTTATTGAGACTGCATGTGAAAAGGTCATAATTACTGAGTCGTTTTGGCTAAGCAAGCTTCATTCTGTCTTAATTAATAACGTAACGTCATATTAGTTTCTGCTTTGAAGCGAGGTCGTGCACTCTTGGACCTCTAAAGCAACTGTGCTGGACAACACCGTGCTAAAAGCTTAGAATCGCAGCAGAATTTTAAAAAGGATCATTTGATGCTGTATCCCACTCGGCGTTTTAGGAGAATAATAGATGTTGGCTTCATTAAGTACTGAGCGGAATTGTCAGCGATGCGAAAACATCTGTTTGATTAAAACAAACGGTGCGCTTTGATGTGGAATTGGCTAAATGTAATACCAAACACACTTGAAATCTGTGTTTAAGTGAGAAAATGATATTCAGATATACACCATAACCATGTCAAGAGATGATTGGTCCATGCAAATATGTGTTTTAATGAAAATCCCAAAATCCCATCTCTACTTTTACAGCAGTCATGGAACATAGTTGTGCATTCGAAAAAAAAAAAAAGTCATTGTTGGATTGCATGATTCTTGAGCGAATTATTTGTCTCAGTTGATGCTTTGAATTTTTGCTTTCGATTGGTGATTTGTGTTGGCAGCGATAGCCCTTGGGCGTCCCCTAATTGAATGCAGGACCTTTCCCGATCTGCCCTACCCAAAACTTAAAACTATCCTTCCACATAAAAGGAAAAAAAAATGGCAAAAAATATTTCGTCTGCAAAAAACAATGGTTCAGCGACAATTGATTTGTTAGGGTACTGTTTGATATTGAATGCATAAATTGATTGAAAGTCAAGTCAACTTTCTGTTAAAAATAAACTAAATGTTTTACTTAGTTTTGGTAAAGTAACATATATACACACTACCGTCCAGAAATTAAGGGTTTTATTCAGCAAGAAGTGATAAAGACCCTTGTCTGCTATAAAATATATTTACAGTAAATGCTGTTCTTTTGAAATTTCTATTCATCAAAGAAAAAAAACTCATGATTTCCACAAAAAATATTAAACAAATTTTCAATATTGATAATAATAATAAATGTTTCATCAGCCAATCAGCATATTAGAATGTTTTCTGAAGGGTCATGTGACACTGAAGTCTGGGGTAATGATGCCGAAAATTCAGCTTTGCATCATAGAAATAAATTACTTTTTAAAATATATATTCAAATAGGAAAAAAATATTTTAAATTGTCATTTTTTGGTGATGTCTTCGTAAATTTAGCTTAGTTTTTTAGATATATTTTATGATGGGTTGGTGAGAATAAGAGACTTCTTTCAAAAACATTAAAAATCTTTTCGACCCCAAACCTTTGAATGGTACAAAAAGTCTGACAAAAGATTAATAATATATGGATAAATAACATGTTTACCACATATTTACCATGTGTTACGAAGAAACACCTAATATTTGTTTTATTTTTAATTTGATGTTTGTTTTTATTTTTATCTTTAGCATACTTTTTTTTTTGGCTAATTAATACTTTGTATTGACTGATAAAATCACAATTTTTTGAAATACATGTGCATCTGTAATGTAACGATCTTATTGGCGTTATTTAATTGCGTTCTATCAGATTCATGGAGACATTTCTCAGTACTTGTTGTGCATCTTGAAAGTCTCCCCAAATGTTTGTTTCCCCATGAGGCTCCTGCTGTACTCACAAACTTCAGATGTTTTCCATTGCAGTTGCTTCAAATGAAAAGGGAAGGAAAGTTTATTGAGGGGTTTCAATCTAGAGCCTGCATCAGATTATAGTCGAAATCAGAGCCCTTGACATTCATGGTCATCCTGTTGTGCTCTTTTTCTAGAGTAGCAGGGGTTCATGCTGAGCTTTTGAGACAATTTATATCTTAAGGCTTTTTAAATTTTAAAAACTGTGTGCCTTAAATAGTCATTCAGTAGGTTGATAAAACGTTGATGTTACAGGTTGTTGAAGTTTGGATTGATTTATTATGTGGTGTGTATGTGTTGCCATCACAGCATATTTATTTATTTATTTGTTTATTGCCTGCAGCATTTCAAGAAACAAAGACGGCTGATTCCTGAGAAGACGGTATGGAAGTACTTTGTTCAGCTGTGTAGCGCACTGGAGCACATGCACTCCCGCCGTGTCATGCACAGAGGTATACACACACACACACACACGTCTTGTGACATGTACATGTAGAAACAGACTTTAAAGGGGACATATTCTACACTTCTATTACATATTTTATTTTTTCTGTTCTTTTTTCACCCTCTCACTGACCCTTAAAGAAATATGTCACCTATAGGAGTTTCTTTCTTCATTGGAACATATTTAGAGAAATGTAGTATTACATAACTTGCTCACCAGTGGATCCTCTGCAGTGAATGGGTGCCGTCAGAATGAGAGTCTAAAGAGCTGATAAAAACTAAACTGTAATCCACAATTAATCCACATCACAACTTTAGTTCATCAATTAACCTTTACTGAAGCAAAAAGCTGCTTGTTTTTCAGAAACAAATTCATAATTAAGGGGTTTTCATTTTAAGCAGTCACTTCTGGCCAAAAATACAAATCAAAATATTTGGCTGTAATCCATAAAAATGCTTCCCCCAGTGAAAAAGTCCATACCCAGTTGTCCTCTCACATCAAATCCTCACCATCATGCAAAATCCCCCCTCCACAACCCCCCCCCCCCCGATCACAGGTAAATGCAACTGTTGAAAGTCTGACAGAAGACAGTTATTAGATGGATAAATAACATTTACCATGTATTTCGGTAAGTAGAATTTAGAAAACGATGTCCATCAGGGTGGACTAAGTTGCTAAAAAGTTGATAGATTTTGATATGTAAATATTGTTATTTTGCTTGTTGTTGTTGATGACTGTATTTTGTATTTTGTGTTGGTTTATGGTTTATATTGTGTTGGTTTTTAGTAATGTTTTGTTTTATTTATTTAATAACTATATGTTTTCTTAAAGGTGCATTTACATAATATGCATCCTTGGGTGCAAAAACAGACAGAAAAAGTGCAACCGTCAAAACAGTAAAACTACCAAAAAAAAAGAGGTAAAGAAAATACATGTTTAAACCTGATCAACCAACTAATTAAATAGTCAGCTGTTGGATGACTAATCAACCATCTTGATCTATCCCTAATCGGGACATTGTTTGACCCTTGAACTGCATAATGCTTGTTCTTTGTTGTGTGTTGCGTGTTGCGAAGGAAAAAATTGTTGTTCCACTTCTCATCTGCTTCTCATCAGCTCTGAGACGAGACTCTAAGGTCTTTGTTATGCACAAGCTTGACCAGACACACTGCAGAGCGCATTGCATCATCCTCAGCCATTTGAAAACAAGCAAGATGACGCAACTGTCCATGGCGATCCTAGACCGTCTTCCCCAGTTCCCATGTATTTATGCAACTCTTGTCGAAGTATTGTAGCATACAAGACCTGTGCGAGTCTGTGTGTTAGAAGTACTGGTAAAGGTTACAACAGGCCACAGGTTTACATTCAGATCATTTCCCTTTTTGATTGTAAACTCTTGGGGGCAGTCAGTTCAGATCTTGTTCTTCTTAACCGCCTGGCCTGTATGTATATGTTACTGTTGGAAAAGTTCATGTCCAGAGGTGTCTGACATCAAACACGAGCACATGCTTCTAGAACCGATGTGTCTTGGCTCAAATGACTTTCAAGAGACCAGCCAAGGTGATGCGTAATACCTTGCTAATGGTAACCTTTCCGTTAACCTTTCATAACATTTATATAGGCCTTTTTTGTTAGCTTTTTGGATTTGCATTAAATGCTGCTTCTGTTTGACATGTGTAATTCTGTTCCATCTGATCAGCAGGTTCTCACACATTCTGCCAAGTTTCACAGGTTCCCATAGAATTTGAATGCATGTCATTCACAAAGTTGTAAATTTGCCTCTTACCAAATTGTTACTGATTACAGATTACATGAAGAAATTTGTAGTTAATAACGTTATCTAGGTTACTAGTTTTAGATGTAACATATTGATATTAAAAAAAGTAAAGAGAAGGAAAACATTTTCCTTATATATATATATATATATATATATATATATATATATATAGAGATTTATATATATATATATATATATATATATATCTATATATATATATATATATAAAAGTTTCATAAAAAGCATTAAACATTACATTAAACAAGGGTTTCCCAAACTCGGCTTCATATAAGAACTGCAGTGGGTTTATGAGTTGATATAAAGTAGTGCTGACAAACGATTAATCGCGATTAATCACATCCAAAATAAAAGTTTTTGTTTACATAATATATGTATGTGTATTGTGTGTGTTTATTATGTGTATATATATAAATACACACACATACAGTATATATTTTGAAAATATTTACATGTATATACATTTATATATTTATATTCTTATTTTATATTATATATAAATATTTTTAATATAAACAATATATTTTTCTTAAATATTTACATGCATGTGTTTGTATTTATATATTCATAATATATATACACAGTACACACACATATATTATGTAAACAAAAACTTTTATTTTGGATGCGATTAATCGTGATTAATTGTTTGACAGCACTAATATAAAGCTAATAATTAATTAAATCATAAAAATGTAAAATAAAAATCATTTAAACACTTAAAATATAAATATTTTAATAATAATATTCCATCAAGTGACACTGAACTGTAAACATGCGAATGTAAAAAAGAATAATTAGAATCAATAAATTAAGAATGATTTACTGGCACAGTGTAAATATGTAATCAAGTAATCCATAAAAAGAAACTGTAATCTGATTATGAGCCTGTTTCTTGTAAATATACATTTAAATATACATAGTACCAGCTCAGTTAACCTTCATTTTACCATATCTACATTCATTCTGCAGAAAATGTGAAAAAAGATTGCTGATTCAGTTTGATTGTGCTGATCATTTACTCCCTCCACAGACATTAAACCCGCTAATGTCTTCATCACAGCCACTGGAGTGGTGAAACTGGGTGACTTAGGCTTGGGACGCTTCTTCAGTTCCAAAACAACCGCAGCTCATTCTCTTGGTAAGTGCTCCTCCCTCCCACCTCCTTCACTGATTCTTTCTGTCCTTCTTGGAAAACGGGAAAACGAGTATTGAATGTGGCGGAAACAGCCTTTAATTACTCAGTAGGGCCCGGATGTGTTTCATTAGGGCTGGCTGCGAGCAGAACCATGTGTCTGTTATAAAAAAGTGCCTTCCCGACGGCCCCTGGGGCCACTTGAGAGCAAAGCGTGCCAGTGGCTGTGTCCATTTCATTGAGCAGTTGGCCTTTCCTGTTGCCTTGACCCCACGACCCCGCTCCGCACATATGATGTCTGGAGGATGACAGGATCTTGAATCCCTAACGATGCTAGGCTAGGACACCCTATGGTGACAGAGCAACTTTTGGCGAAGTTGCCCGAGGAGGTGCTGCTTTTAACACGCCTTATATTCGAGATGGCCTGTTGTTTAAAATCTCATTTCAAGAATATACAAATTTGTTAACAGCTTGTTTTCTGCTTTATAGCAGTTTGTATTGCCAAAAAGATTATTTTCACCATCAAGATCAGATTGCTTGTGACATTTTAATATTATAAGTATCATAAGTCATATTTCTCTTGTCTGATCACATTTAGACTACCTTTACCATCATCTAACACTGTTATTCAGTTAATAATACTAACAATTTAATAACATTAAGAAATAGTCTTTAGCAGATTTTAAAATTATCTATTTTTATCGTACATCTCAGTGTTATTTAGTATGATACTGTGTTTCATTACTATGGACCCTTTTCAAAAGACTGTGATGATGTGTTTCAGTGGTCATCAGCATCGTAAATCCTCCCCTATTTAGATTTTTGTAAAAAAAAAAAAAAATTATTTTAAAATTTTTATAACATTTATGACGATATACTCGTTGCCCAACTATGGCGACTTCTGCTGCCGAGACACCTGTAAATGTAAAAAAAGGTCTATTTTGAATTAGTTTTTAGTGTTATTTTTTCCATCTGCTTTTTAATTTTAATAAAAAAAATTTAGGTATTTTGTTGCTTATATATATTTTTTTTTTATAAATGTGTATATGTAGGAACCAATATATTCTAGAGACACTCTAGCATTTATGCCAGTGAGTTTTGGTCAGCCATCTGACTGCCTCACATTATCCTTATGAATTGTGCAAACGTACTTAAAATATTAATGTGGTCATTTTGATCTAATTACGATTGCAGGACTTCTACTTCTGCATTTACAGTTATTATGCTGTTGCTGACAGATTACAATAAACACAACACAATTAGCACACAGGAATAGATTATAATAACTACTGTCTTGTATTCAAGATCTACAATATAAAACAGAATATAAATGACATATAAATCCAGTATGTTTGTGAAATGTGCATCTGTGTGTAGGAGTATAACAGTATGTTTTATGTCAACGCTTGATGAGTATGATGTCGACAAATAAAAAAATAAATAAATAAATAAAAAGTTTTGCAAGTGTCTAGAAATAACCAAGTTTGCAGCATGTCTTGTATTGCAAGCTTCTAGCCTTCATCTCGACTGCAAGCAACACTGTGAAACACATGTAAACCTGAACTCACAGCGCCCTCTACAGGACGCTCCGCTCCCTTGTTCAGAAGTCCGGCTTTTCAGGATGAGCTACAATCTCCGCAAGGGCTTAATCAGGGCTGTCCTTAATCATGTCTTAATGGAGCCTGTGTCACCTGGGGACCGGAGGAGCCGGTGGATCTATATGACCACATCATCCATTCACACCTGCTCTCGGGGCTGGTGCCACACGGTATCATTTACAGACTGCCATGTTAGAGATCCCTAACAAGGCTTTTTTAGGACCCCAACATGATTTATAACCGCTAATGCATCGGCGAATCGTACCACCGCAGTTGCACTTGTCTTTTGTAGAGTTATCTACCTAGCTACTTCCCTACCTACTTATTTATTTATCCGAGCGCCTGGAATTCTTCTCTCGGGATGTTTTAGTATTGACAGTAGGAATGTACAAACGAGCATAAAGACACCCAGGTAGGTACAGCACACATGCGAAAGAGAGTCTCCTGCGCTTCTCTGTCACCTGTCCCATAGGCTCCGGCTCTCCATACGAAGGCTGAAGGTTGAGCCTTAGCAGGGTATGAAATTCATGAGTGTCTACATGGCAGGTTAAATTCACCCATGGGCAAAGAGACCTTCGATCTGTGTCTCCCTCAGGGCGGGCAGACCAAAGCTTCCCGCTCCCGTTCTCGCTCGCTCCTCACAGTGGCTCCCCCTCTCCGTTTCTCTCCCTGCATGGGGGCGGTTTGGGGTGGAGGGTGCAGGGTTGCTTCGGTACGGTTTGGGGGTTGACAGTTCAGCCTGTAATGAGACAAACCACCACGGTAGAACTCTGGGATGCACATTGGATGGAGGTCTGGGAAGTGCCGTTCCACGGCTGTCAATTCTTCTCTTAAGAAGCCGAGCCCTAGCCTTTTAACTCCGTCTCTGAGTGGCTCCGCAGCCCACAGATACAAACAAAGCGCAAGACTGAAAGAAAGGAAAGATAGCTCTTCTTTACGTTTCCCGCCAGAGGCTTCCTAGCCTTTAAATTAAGCAGGGTGGTGAGCTGAAAGAGAGGGGAAATCAGAACAAAAGAAAGTCGGGAAGAGAAATAACAATTAAAACAAGGGAAAGCGAGCTAATCCTGAACCTTCACGTTCTACTATTAACGCCAAGAGCGGTGCTAATTATGTTCTAGCATCTTATCCAAGGGTTTTGAGGTGACTAGGAGAGCCGTTCTGACTCAGAGGTCTGAGGAGTTAACGGGACCGAACGGATTTTTCTTTTAATCCCTCACTTTGCGCAGTTAACACTTATTTTTTGTAATTTTTTTTGTTTTTGGGTTTATTTGTGGTTTTCGTAATGTTTAGAGTTAGGTTTAGTGTTTTATTTAGTTTATAAAAGGATCTTGCCTGTTATTGAAAGAATGTATCTTAATGTCATAATTCATAAAAATGGAATGAATCCCAACGCAACCTGCAATTTATTTGCATAAATAAGGAATGCACACTTAATTTGACGTGCTGCTGGAGTAGTTGCTCTGTAGTGCTTTTTCAATGCTTTTTTTAATCTACGCATGTGATGAAAGAGTCAGTTTCTTTGTGGCTGTTTTTTTTACACCATTTTTTTATTTTTCAGTTTAAAATAGTTTTTCGTAAGCTAGTGTCAACTTTAAGTAGACCATTCATAAGTGTATTCCCACAAAAAGTGTCAACACTGATGTTTTCAAAACATTGTTTTGTTTTAGAACCCTGCAACATAACAACACTGGCTCAACTAATAGCATGAGTTTGGAGGCGGGGCTTAATGTGTGACCAGTGCCAGATGGGTGGAGTGTTTCCATTTTTAATTTGTTTTTTTTGTTTTGCTTTTTTGTTTTTTGCTTTTTTACAGATATTTAGAGATGCACAATATGTTTGTACCATATTGGTTATAAAACAATATTAAAGTTGGCATGCAATGATTAATAACAGTTGAATGGATAGTTCACCCAAAAATGATAATTGTTGTTCCAAACCCATAAGACCTTCGTTCATCTTCAGAACACAAGATGTTTTTGATGAAATCTGAGAGCTTTCTGACCTTCAGTGGACAGTAACACAACTACTGATGTCACATGACTTTTTTAAGTCCTTACTAATTTCCTGGGCGTTGAACCTGTCACTTACGTTGCTGTCTATGAAGGGCCAGAAAGCTCTCAGATTTCATAAATAATATCTTAATTTGTGTTCCGAAGATTAACGGAGATCTTACAGGTTTGGAACAACATCATTAATGAAAGAATTTACATTTTTAGATGAACTATCCCTTTAAATGTAATCTTTCGCAAACTTCAAAATCATAATCCTTTTTTTTTTTCTATATTTATTTTGATACCTATGGCTTTTTCATATTGGATCATCCCTGGATATAACAATGCACTTATGGCTATTGAAGTCAATAATATTGACTGGTCAGATTCCGTTAATGGCATTTGTAATTTCTCATATTCTAGCTCTCACCTTCTGTTTGAGTTTCTTTCACTTGTATAAAAGAAAATACTTTTTAACATAGGTCGGTTTGACACACTGATTGCATCATAGGACGAGACGGTAGGAGGGAAGGGCCACATCTTTGCTTGTGTTTTTCTCAGCAAGTGTTTCAACCTCAGCCCCGCTACCCGCCCAACCATCCTGACACCGTTCGGTGTCGAGACGTTTCACTTTGGCTCTTGTTCTCGCCACCTGAGACTTCTTAACGCTTTGTCAGATCTGAGTTGTTTGTGCCAAGGCTAAACTTTCATAAACTGCGAGCATTTGTCAGAATTGTTTTTTTTTTTTTAAACTCTTTTCTTTTTTTCCCCTCCCTCTTTCTATCATCAATCTTTCACGCTGCCTGGCTGTTTGGCCACAGTCACTGAGCAGTAAGGAGCTTGTCACGGCTTCAGGGAGTATAGCGTAGGGAGTTTGACTGGCCTCTTGGGTCCCGCTCTTCTGCCTGATGGCTATTAGTCACTGCCAATTACCCACAATTCTTTGCAGGGCCACAGACTAAGCGACCTGACGCTCTGTTCAGTCTCACGTCTGTCACTGCCATTGCCTTCCAACATATGCAACATCATGGCACGTAATCATTGTTTACCTTTGGCAGGCTTACCAAACATTTCCGCTCTATTCCATTGGTCGAGCAAACAGACAATCCTGCCCACAGTTATACTTCAAAATAAAACTACACATGATATTTAGGAAGCACATTTTGAACAAGACCAAACCAGTATATACTGGATGTTAGCCATCACGCATTAGCCTGTGCTACAGTGTGAAATCATCAGATAGGACCTACATTTTCTTGTGGCACAACTGGTAGAACCATCGAAGATTTGTTACAGTGGCTGTTTTGGTTTTATTGAATTTCAAAGACAGCCAAAGAGTGGAGCGAGGAAAAAAAACATGAGAGAATTGATTAAAGTTTCATTTTTGGCTGTGTTGAATGGCTCCTGTTGTAAATCACTGAGGTTCTTTTGTAATGAGAAGTGAATGAGAGATTTGAAATCTCCTCACATGTAAGCTGAGGTTTTCATTCCCCAATACACATACTTGCAGTCTAACCCCCCAGCTCTCTAAACCACCCACCTACATGCATTCATGAACATTCACATTCGGCTCCATCTGTAAAAGTTGTTGTACAAGTCATAATCTGAACGTCAAACCACCTCTGTTCTCAAATTACGCAGGTTGTGTTTTTTTTTTTTTTTCAGATCAAGTTAGTTACATCATATATCCCAAATGAATGCAGTTTTGTTTCATTGCCATTGTTCTAGTAAATTGTGTGTCTGTATTTAGTATCATTTCTTTTTGTTGTAGCAGTAGTTCTTTTGGTTTTTTTTCTTTTCTTTTTTGTTTTAGTAGTTTTATTTGTTATGTTTGTTAGGTTTATGTGTTCAAAAATGGTACCGTCAGTATTCTGATAAAAATGTAAATAATTTTGGATGTACAGTAGGTGTATGTTGAGCAGAAGTATGTTTGTTTCTGTGTTTCTCAACTGGGTTTTCAATTAAATCATGGAAATCGAGAACCATATATGCTGGTTTATTTTTAATGTATCAGTCAAAGGGACTACGCAAATCAAAGTGGTTCTTATTGAATAAGTTATGTTACACTACATATACCTGAAATTGAGAAATAAGTTTTGTTTGTAAAAAATTATGAAAATGATATGTGTATATATATATATATATATATATATATATATATATATATATATATATATATATCTATATGTATGTATATATATATATATGTATGTATATATATATGTATGTATATATATATGTATATATATATATATATATATATATATATATATATATATATAGTATCAGTCAAAGGGACTACGCAGGGACTGTGTTTATGTGTGTGTGTGTGTGTATATTGTATATATATATACACACACACACATGCACAACACAACAGAAAAAAGCCACAACGCAACAAAATTAATATATATATATATATATATATATATATATATATATATATATATATATATATATAGTGGTTTCTAATGATGGCCATACCAAATATTTCTATTCCATTTTTGAATACATACTTTACTTTGAATATACACTACCGTTCAAAACAATAGCATTGTATAATATTTAAAACAATTTAAAATAGCTGCATTCTATTTAAAATTATTTTAAAATGTAATTTATTCCAGTGATAGTAAGAAGCTGAATTTTCAGGAGGGCTGTGACAGTCGCTGTGATGGTCGCCGTGACAACCGCATCACAATCTATAGCAAACATAATACAAAGCTTTGTATACAAGTGTAATAACAGTAACAGTTGTTGTTTTATTTATACTATAAGGCTATGTTAATTCACAAATGACCTCAAACGCCATATGGCGTTTCCTTTAGATCATGCTTTAGATTGGCAAATTTGAGTGCAGGAAAATACAGTTTATTCTGCATTCAGCAAATTAATTTCATGTTGGGCGATGGACCTTGTTGGAAACCAAATAATACATTGCCGATCTGGAGCCATCTCCATTCATGTCACCCATCCGCGTTCATACACATCTCGTTGAGATGTATAGTTGAGTATCATAAGCATAACAGTGAAAACTAATCCTGTATTTTCTGATAATATTACCAAGGGGCAACATGTATATTGAAAATGGCAGTGGACCCAAGACAGATCCTTGTGGCACTCCATATTTTAAATTGAGATGACTCCCAATTTAAATAAACAATGTGGTAGCGATCGGACAGGTAGGATCTAAACCATCTTAAAGATTGCCCTTGAATACCTGTATAGGTTTGTATTCGATCTATGAGTATGTCATCATCTATGGTGTCGAACGCAGCACTAAGATCAAGTAAAACTAGCAATGAGATGCAGTCTTGCAAGAAGCAAGTCATTTGTAATTTTAACAAGTGCAGTTTCTGTGCTATGGTGGGGCCTGAAACCTGACTGAAATTCTTCATAGAGATTATTTTTTTGCAGGAAGGAGCACAATTGAGCAGACACAAATTTTTCTAAAATTTTAGACATAAACGGAAGCCTCAGTTTCACATGATCCTTCAGAAATCATGTTAATATGCTGATTTGCTGCTTAAGACACACTGCCTATTATTATCAATGTTAAAAACAGCTCAACATTTTTGTAGGAAAGCATGATGCTTTTTTTCAGGATTCTTTGACAAAGGTTACAGATGTGATGATTTATTTAGGGTTGTTTTATTTTTTATTGTTATAAGTTTTTCTGCTTTAAATTCTGATCTATTTAAAATAAATTTTTCTTAAAAAAAAAAAAAACTACACTACTAACTCTTTGTTAGCAACCTCACTTTAGTCATCTAAAACTCCTCAGTCTGAATTCTGAAACCTTTGTCAATGAAGCATCCATGGATGAACTCCTCGCATAGCAAACCAGACAGCCTAACTCTCTCTCTGTCTCTATCTGTCTTTTTTTTCTGTTCCAGTGGGCACCCCATATTACATGTCTCCCGAGCGAATACACGAAAACGGATATAACTTCAAATCTGACATCTGGTCGCTAGGCTGCCTGCTCTATGAGGTAAGGTATAGAAACCCATCCCATCACTCCCCCTCCTCTGTTTATACACCCCATCCCTCCCTAACTCTCCCATTCTCTTCCTGAGCTTCTGCCAGCACTGTTTGTCTCCTTTTGTGAGACGCAATCCTACACCTTGCTGTCTGTCGTGACAATTACAATTTGGTTTTGTACTCCGAGGTAAATGGTCTCCGCAAAGGATACCTGCAGTATGTTTCCAAGCTGATGAGGAAATCTGAATGACATTTACATGTGTTTTAAATAACATCCACTGCTCTTACTACGAAATGATACTGACTGCTTTGATTAGACTTTAATAGCATACGCTTCTCCACGACACAGCGGACCAGGATCCATTAGACTCAGAGCAGTGGTTTTCTCTTCAGCTCGCAGTTAAAATGAAAATGAAGTTGCAAGGAGGTCAGCTATGTTTTTTTCGGCTGTGATAATTGTGTAAACCTTAAAGGGATAGTTAAATGGATAGGGATAGTTTATTCACCTTCACGTCATTCCAAAACCTTTTTCAGTGAAACACGGAAGGTACATTTTTGAAGAACATCTGTGCCTCTCTTTTCAATATAATGAAAGTGAATGTGGACTGGGGCTTCCTAGCTTCAAATGACAAATAAACACCATAAAATTGGACTATTTGACTCTAATTCCAAATTTTCTGAAGTAAACTTTAATTAAATTTAAGTTGCTATTCATTAATAATTTTCACCTCCAGTGAGATGTTAGAATTAGGGTTAGCATTGATTGGATCAATGAGTCATTGAGAACCAAATCGGTTGGTTTGTGAATGAGTCATTCACATAGTTTTGTGAACTGGTCCAGTTGATAAAATAAAAAATAAAAAAGATTATTACATTCATTAAAAAGAATGATTCATTCACAAATTAGACATTACTACTTCTTGCTCTCAGAAATAATCAAGAACAGCTACAAAGGTCAGAATTTCAGTGATTAAAAAACTTCAGAGAACCATATGAACCATTTTAAGGATACTTTAATGTGCTCTTTTGTCATTTTGAAGCTTGGAAGCCAAAATATCTAAGTGCCAGTGGTAAATGCCCCTACCCCCCCCTAAATTGATTTTTGATAATTCTGACAAGTTTGATTCAATATACAGTTTGATTAGATTAAACAATAATTTTATTCAGTATTTTTAAAATGTTTTAATAGCAGTGAATCTCACTCTTTTTGATTTCAAGGCCCCCCTTTAGTACTTCTGTTGTAATAAAAAAAAAAACTCAAAAATATGTCAGTTTAATGTTGTGTGTTTAATGTTTTAGTTATTTATAAAGGTATGGTTATTTGCTAATCATTGTGTTTTTTTCATACCTTTATGTGGTTTTTTTTTTTTATGTTTTTTTTTTCTTAGAAGATATTTTGAAGAATGCTGGTACTTCAAACAGTTGGTGGTCCCCGTTGACTGTGTTTCTTTGCCTACTGTGGAAGTAAATAGGGACCAACAACTTTTTTTGTTCTTCAGAATATCTTCTTTTGTGTTCAACATAAAGAAACTTATACAGGTTTGGAATGACATTTGGATGAGTAAATTATGAAAACTTTATTTTTTGGGTGTAATTTAGTTTTAATGTAACTTCATTTTTAGTATTTTAAGTTTATTATATCCTCTCCCCCAAGTTGAAAACCACTGTTTTTATAGGATTTAATAATGTTTTTTCGACAATAAAATAAAGGCAAAGTATTTCTATTCAGACTGTAGGAAGTAACTGGAAAGGAAAACATTTCCATGGATTCATGAATGCTTCATTCAAAAGTTTCTTTAAATTGAGAAAAAAGAAAAAAATAACGACCTGTATATTCTTCAAAGATTCTCATTTTGTGTTCAACGAAAGACGGTTAGTCTTTGAAATGAGATGAAGGTGAGTAAGTGATGATAGAATCATAATTTTCAGGGGAACTGTCCCTTTAAGCAGTGTGAGATCTTACATAACAGATCTTGCGAAATCACAGATCCCTGTTCAAAAGTGGGCATTTTGTATGTTTCTCTGTGTTTTTGGCCCTGGTTTCCTCTTAACCAGGTGACTTGGGCCACCTGGAATGGGTAGCAGCAATCCGTAAATGACACAATGCTTGATCCCAGGAGACACACTGGCTACCAAAAACTGGTATATAAACACACAAAAGCAGGCGCAAATTCACACTCGCACAGTGTGGAAATAGACGCATTGTTAGTCCGGTAGCCGTTCTATCCCTTCAATCCCCAGAGTGTGTGTTTTTTTCTTTGTTTTTTTTTTTTTTTTTTTTTTCTTTCTCCACTTCGTCTTTTGACTCTTTTTTGGGGGGAAGCTTACCAGTAGCTACACCTCCCAAAGTGCCTGGGGCTGAAAAACAACCATCTGAGTTCACCGCTGCTTGGAGACAGCATTTCTTGGCACTAATTAGTCTCCCATAATGCACCAGGCCCATCAGAGTGATCAGTCCACCCTGCTTAGCAGTGGCCATGGGTCAGCCAAGTGCGGGGAGAAGGCAAACGGGGAACAGTTGTGATCTCTTAAGCTTCTGTTAAAGCCAGGGCCGGGCTCGGCCTCGAACAGATCGGTGCTGTCGCCCCTTGGTACATGAAGACTTTCATCTTGTCCCGCTTCCAGCAGGTCATGTGACCTGGAGGAGGCGGGGAGCTGGGAGGTGATGAATTGACATCTGTTTGAGTGACAGATCTGATGATCGGCAAACCCGCCGGCAGTTGCTGTGATGTTACAGTAAAGGAGGATTGTGGACTGTTTTTCTTTCGTTATTACAAAGTTTTGAAGTTTTCAGTTGATCATCTCAATGTTTATTACCTTTTTTTAAACTCTAAAAATCAAAAGACAGCAACGATTTTATATATATGTCTGTATGAGTTAGTTGGTGTGTGGTCAATGGCATGTCCTCCAAGAAAATTAAGAAAAGTTTAAGAAAAAATTAAATTTTACGATCAAATTACATTTTTCAAGTTTTTAATATTTTTTAAATTTGTGATTTAGTCTATATGTTGGTGTTCTCAATAAAAAAATAAATGAAAAATAAAAAAGGGTTTCAGAAAAAATGCACAATCCAATTACTTTTTTAATTTTTAAAATATTTTACGTTTAATTTGTATTAATTTGTATTTTTAATTTATATATATATACACACACAGACACGTTTACAAAATTACAAAAATCTATTTTAATTTTTATTCTCATTTTTGCAAAGTTGCATCGCAACCTGAACTAATTTAGAAGTTTGTGAAATGTTAATAAGCTGTGAAGCAGGTTTTTTAAGCTTTTGTTCTTCATTATAATATCAGAACAGCTGTATCTCTCTCTACCATTTTACCCCAGAATATCAAAATGAATTATGATTTAGAAACTAAAAACATGTTCATCGTAGTAGAGATGTATTCAAGTCATTGAATGTACATAATCAATTTTTAATGCATTTTTGAATAATTTAATAGATGGGACAAAAAGAATGTTGTGTCATTTTATTGACGTTCATTTCATACATATAGGCCCATATATTGTGTATGTCCAGTTTCATTATTTATTTTGGAGTGTGTGTGTAAATATTTTCTTAGTAGACAATCGTAAGCTAGTTGCAGTGCTGTACTGCTGAATTGGTAATTTGCAGACTTGTGCCATCTTCCATTGATCCTCATTGATCTATTTTGTGTGAAAGGCCTATATGTGTGCATGTAATTCCTTTATTCTGAGAGCATGAATCTTTCAGTCGATCTGTTATGGGGGATTCGTGGAGGGCGGGGGCAGTGCAAGCTGTTGAGGTCATGAGGCCTTGATTGAAAATCATCAATACCTGTGCCATTGTATTCCTCGATATGCATCTGCTATTCCATTTGATGCCGATGCTCTCAGTTGGTGCTCATTTGGTCAGCTGATCATCCTTTGATGAAGAGGAGGGGTGTAGGACAAGGCCAGAGTTGGGGTTGATTCCCAAATGGCCTTCACGGTAGACAGGACACGTGCTCTCCACTGTGCATCTGTCAATAGCACTGCACTGTACTGCATGGTCCATCTGCATTATTGACAGCTCTCTGCAAGAAAAAGTGTGGTTTTGTGGTGAGTGGAAGAATTGAGGGTCACACCGTCTGTTTGGGTGTTTAGTTAATATTTTGTGCGTTTAGTAAAGTACATAATAAATGATTTAGTAGGCTGAAAGCTAACTGCTGTTAAACTTTATACCAAGTTTTTGCAGCCATTCACACACATCCATACGCGTGCGTGAAAATTGTTAAAGTGAAATTAAAAGTAGTAGTTGTTTAAAAATGACCAAAAATACTAATTACAATTTTATTATGAAATATGTATTTTCCAAAACATGTTTTATTCTAAAACTAAGAGAAAATCAAAAGTCGTGTTCCAATTTTGAGGTTGATATATTAAAAAACTGAGCTTTCTGTAAGATTTAGTTTGAATGCAGTACCAGACATTTCCACTAGATGAAATTGATTTCCTGTTTGTTTCCAATGCGATTTAAACTTTCTGTATCATGTATATCATTTTTTAAATTGTGCTCATATAGCAGGTGCAAAAACCTTTACCAAGTTCTGCACCTTTCCAATTAAAATTTTGAAATGATAATAAGAAGTTAAAATAAATACATTTTTTTTTTTTTTTGGTAAGTTTTGAAAATTTATAATTAAAATTTTAAATTGTAAATAGTTAGTGAAAAAGGTGTAGGTTCTTAAACCATTTTTTTTGTTTTCTTCGTGTACAAAAAGTATTCTCGTCACTTCATAATGTTACGGTTGAACCACTGATGGAAGATGAACTATTCTGATGATGTCTTTCATACTTTCCTGGACCTTGACACTTTTATTTATTTGGCAGTCTATGGGACAGTCTCAAGCCTCCCTGTTTTTATCCAAAATATCTTGAACTGTGTTCTGAAGATGAACAAAGCTTTTACGGGTTTGGAACGACATGGGGGTAGTTTATTATTTTCTGTATTTTCAGCGCCATGTGTATGCTCTTTTTTATACTTAGTGAATCATGTAGGTCAGGGGTCGGCAACCTTTTCAGCATGACGTGCCATTTTTTATTTTTCTGGTTAAGCACTGTGCAAAACCCCCCAAACCCCACCCCTTTTTCATGCATTATGTATTTATACAGTACATACACATTTTTTTATTATACGATAAAAAATAAAACAATAGTCATGTTTGATTTTCATGCAAATAATTTCGGAGGATTTTTTTTTCATTTTTTTTTTTTTTTTTTAATTTTTAAAATTTTTCTTGAATAACAAATATACAGTGTGACCGTACTGAACACCACTGTATGTGTGTGTGTGTGTCAGTGATGCGCGGGTTGATCCAAAATGAGCGGGTGCCTGCGGTCACCCGCGGTTACGAGTCATCCAAAAATATTTTTAATGATATTCGGGTCACGGTCGGTCGGGTCGTTTGAAAATAAAGATGCCAATTAAACCTTTGTAATTTATATATTACTAGACACAATTTTGAAATACATAGGCTTACACTTTATTGGCTGAATAACTGGCGCGAAGATGACGCATGAGCTCAGTCTCGTGATGGGAAGTTCGGTTCTTTTCCGCAAACCGGTTCTTTTGGACAGTTCGGTTAAAAAAACCGGTTGAAAAAAACCGTTCACCGGCTCTTTTACGCTCGACGTAATGATGTCATTGGCGATGACGTAATGGCTTCAAGTCTATCAAACATTTAAATATATTAAGTCAGTAATCATAACTTTAGTCAGTTAAAAACCTCATAATCATGAAAAGTTTACAATTACGTTTTGCAACAACGCACCCAAATACAGTAACAGCGATAATGTGCATACGAGGATTTAAGTCTTGAAGATATAAAGTAAATAATCAGCGCAGAAACCATGATCCACTTACTATACATAATCCATTGCGATTTATTTGTTATTAAATAAACTTACAGTACGTTTCGCCAGATTGCCCTTCATTCAAGCCCTCGGTTTCCCCGCGCACATAACATTAGCACAGAATCAGTTCAGAATCAATCACCAAAAGAACCAGTTCGGTTCAGACGCGCTGTGTGTCAGTCTGCTTCGCGCTGAATCACGCATGCGCAGTATCATCAGCTCCTCGGTTCTCAAATCGGACGTGTCTGAATGAAACGGTTCTCAGTTCAGTGTACTGCTGACTGGTTCTTGACTCAAGAACGAGAACCGCTCTAACCGGCACGCTGCAGTTCAGTATCATCAGCTGTTGCGCTTCTTGTCCGGTGAGTGACTACATTCCGCCCATTTAAAAATAATAAATGTGCGTCCTTGAAAGCGCGCCGTTTTCTAACGTAGCTTATTTACTTTAACTTCTTAGGTAATAATATCAATGGTATGATGGTTCAGATGCGATCAGATGCGAAATTACAAAACATATACATATATTTAATTGTTTTTTTTCAAAATTATCATTAGGGACAGTTTGGCAGTCGCTGGACATTGGTAGGGACACGTCCCTGGCGTCCCCCCCTAATTCTACGCCCCTGCGCTACAATGAGCATTTACTACTTTTAAAAAATGCGGGTCAGGAAGCGGGTCGGGTACAATATTTTCTTTTTCTTTTTTTGTGGTCCGAGTTGCGGGCGGCTTAGTTGAAAACGTCGGTCGGGTGCGAGTTGTTTATACATTGACCTGCGCATCACTGGTGTGTGTGTGACAAGGCCAATGCATTAAAACCATTCAGTTTAATAACTGTTCTATATTAATGCACTGCTTTAGACGCAGACAGTTTACACATCTTGCTCTCTCTCTTTCTCTCTCTCTCTCTCTCTCTCTCTTTCTCTCTTTCTCTCTAAAAGTGGACATATTTGAGAATTTTTTTTTGTAGTTTCCATCACTGGATATAGCTGTCGGTCATTTAACATTTCAATCATAAAACATATCGTTAAAAGTTGACTAATATTAAATGATTTGCAGCTTCATCTTACCTCACTATTTACTGACACTTTGCACTCTGCTTCTGTGAACAGTAAACCCCGCCTACTTTGATTTGATTGGCCATATCAGTCATTTTGAAATTGACGAGCGCTGTTAGACCACTGAGGCTTTGATCTGAAGCGCCTAGTATGTGCAGTGGTCTCGCACACATCCGTAGCCTAGCACAAGTTAATTCTCACACTTTAATTGTATTTATATCTCCTTACAGTCTGTGTGACTATGAGAAGTTTATTACCTCAAAATTTAAGTCAGTATGCAGTTTTCCCTATTGTTCGCACAGGTTGCCTGAATCATTTGCTGAACTGATTCAGATATTCCAAATCACAGATTTGAATCAAAAGTCCCCACCACTACTGTGCATTGAATTCACCTTTCAGTTGACTAAATTTTAACCTTGAATCAGACCACAAATTTTTATGGAATTCTCTTCTATTATTTCCTTCCCCCAACTATGAAGACCATTTCCTGTGGCTGTATTAGCCTGTGATGATCTAACCCATCCTTGGAGCACTCATGCAATTGGTTTTGGTGTTGAGTTTTATGACGCTGAAAATGAAAGGATCGTCTCAAGCTACCCAGATGGCCCTCTCCGTGTCCTCGCCGTTTCCACCCCGCACCATCTCCACTCTCTATTAAAGACAGACCGAGTTCATATTGGTGGATCTCTGCGCTCACGGTCAGGCCTGGCCTTTTGAAGTCCTCTTAAACCTCTTCTTAATAGCTGTTCTCGAAGGCATTTCAGATTTAAGTTGGCATAAATAAGAGGCTGAGACCGTTGCATCTCCCTTCATCGCAAAAACACGAGGCCAGGTTTCCTGCTCCAGGTTTTACAATTAAAACTGTGAAGTCACATCTTCGTTTACGACCATGTGTTTTCAGTAGAACATCGGAGATGAGAACCGAATCGGATTAACAAGAGCGTTAAAAGCAAACAGATTAGCATGCAACCCATGCAAGAGGTGTGTTGCATTTTTGATATGTGTTGCTAATGATATTCTGTCATTAAATAAGAATGCTTAATCCGTAGTTGCTGGGATGCGTTGTAGCACTTCGTTTTCAGAGTTCGGGAGGTTTATATATTAAATTTTTAGAGCAGATTTTTGAGAAGTGTTATCCCACACCTGAATAGTAAACATCCATCAAGACGTTTGAGCTAATTAAATCTGCCCCGCATCCTATTCATATATAGATTACTCAGTATACCTTGGTGTCTTCTCACCACAGATCTCAGATTTTAATTTGATAGCTTAGTGAATTAATTTGGCCCAGCCGTGTACAGATGCGGAATACTCATGTTCTTTAAAGATGCTTTGGGAGAGTGGCGTACGCGAACGCCGGCGTCTCGGAAGAACTCTTAACATTCTGATGAGCCCCATGTTTTGCTAATGATGCATAAAACTGAGAAGTGTTGCACACTCATTCAGCAAATTTACAAACATAACACGTGTCTGAAACTTTTCTTCTCGGGGTGATGGTGCTACTAAGAGGAGAAGTGGAGATTTTTCTCTTCTCATTTGTTCAAGAGGAAAACCCAGAGAGCTTAAACATCACTATGTGTGTGGGTTAGGCATTCATACAAGTCAGTGCCTGTTTGTGGCTTCAGATGGAGACTTTTTTAAGTCGCAGAATATGGATTCATATTTAATTGTGTTCCTTCCTTATGCCTGCGCCTCCATTTGATTAATATATCATTAAAGAAGAGTGCGAGAAGGATGAGCATCATGAAATATTGATGGTTTTCTCACACTCGAACATGATTATTTTTTGTTCCTTTATACTAAGGACTTTTACTAGGAGATTAATTGGCATGCAAAGAGTTCAATGAAGTACAAAGATCAATATTAAGATGGAGAATCAAAAGATCTCCTAGATTGAGATAAGCCAGTGTTTATTTTCATGTTATGGCTAATACCCAATAAATGGCTGACATTAAAATTCTATACTCTTTTTTTCAAAATACATTTTAAATATATATATATAAAACAAAGCTCAATCATCTTAAGTTCTACAAGTGAATTTAAGCATTACTTCATCATAATGTGTGGTATGGAAAATGGAGATTTTCCAAAGATTACATTTAAGTGCATTATTAAATTAATAGTGTTGTTAAGGATTCAAAATATAAGATAGCAAAGTTAATCTGAATGTAAAAACAGAGTAAATGAGAATGCATAAAAATGTATTATTGACCACTACGATACATAAAAAGAAATATATATTGTCCACTTACCAATATCGTACTAATGTGTCTGTGTGTATATATATATGCATTGTGTATTAAAAAAAAAAAAAAATAACATCTTAACATGGTAACATCTAAATTAAGTAGTTTAATTTTGAAAATATTATTTAACCTCACTAAATCAATCATACATTTTTACCAACAAAGCTATTTTATTGGTTAAATCGGGAAGAAATAGCTCTTAACTGCAGGTTACCACTTTGTACGGTGTGGGTACAATATTTAACTATATAAAAATGTTTATAGAAACCACTGGCACAATGACAGAAGACCTAAATTTCATGCTGTAGTCGACACTTTTAACAGTTTAGTTAATTGTCGGCACCTATAGCCTAGTGGGCAGTGCGTCAACATAAACACCATTGCTCTTCAAATGTCCCGAGTCTCTTCTCGAGGACCATAATGATTGATTGCGTTTCAATTTGGTAGCTTGATTTGGTGTGCCAAAATGTGTGAATTTTAATTCATAATGCAAGTTCACGTTTTATTCTCAGTGCTACCACAAGGGGCGCTGTGTTAGCGCAAAACTGTATTTTACAACCTTTCAAAACTTTACTCTTTTGGAATATAACAATGAAAATTCATTTTAATGGCTCAGAAAAAACTGTCGCCCCCGAGCATTGTTTTTTTCTTTTTTCTGAATTTGTGCCTGCATTTGCATGCAGAAAAAAAAATGCTCTGTATAAATATATTATGTAAAAAATATAGTTTGGCCTTAGTGGTTCACCCATTAAAAAGGTATTGTAGCAAGCTAGGGCAGTCAGGTTGTATTCAGGTAGGTATTAGAAAAGAGTCTGTTTTTGTCTTCCTATCTGGGTGGCCATATGTGTTTGTCTTTTTTAGTTGTTTTTAGTTATGTTGTTGCGATATTGTGAGCATCTATCTATGTGTGTGTGTTTCTGAGCAGGCGTGGCTGTTTTTACATGTCTGGTGTGTATTTGTGTCAGTGCACTTATGTGTTGGTGGTTGAGATTCTGTTTAAGTATGTTCCTCTGAGCTTTGGTGTCTGTGTGTGTGTTTTTCCCTCCTCTTTTGTGTGCGCATGTGAGTGTGTAAACGTGTGTGTCTTTCGCCACCGTGCACCGGTAGCCGAAGCCCCACAGACAGACAGCAGGCCAGCGTGGTGCGGGGTGGACTTCTCTGGAATACCAATGAGGGGAGTTGCTGGGCTCCGGGGGTCAGGGAGCAAGTCAATCATCTTGCCCATCGCCTGGGCGCCCGAATCAAATTAGCCTGAAAAATTCAGGGGCCGGGAGCACGGGGCGAGCAGCTGTCAGGGCCAAGAGCGCCCAGGCACTAATGAACCAGATGAATAGTGCAAAAACTCCAAAATAAAAACAGGACAGTTGACATTTTTCATCTGTCAGAAGCAGAAGATGCATGAAAATATGGTGGTCCTTGTTTAACCCTTTGCTGGCTACAGCTGCTACCCGCCCCTGACCCCCCTCTGTGGCCACACTTCCACAGGTTTGCACACCGCATGTAAACATTCAAAGTTGCCGCTGCGTTTTCATCTCGCTAAATGCCGTTCTATGGTACTGCACATTGCAATTATCCCGAGGAACTCATCGCAAGAGCAGCGGCACACTGCCGAGACAGATGTTGCTGTGAAATTACTCTATAGGTATATCATCTACTGTATATGAATGGGGGAAAAAAAAAAGATTTTTTTTTTTTTTTTTTTTTTTTTATTTTTTTTTTTTTTGATGGAAAAAATGCAGTATGGCAGTATTGCAATAATTACTCATTCACAGAGCCCATTACTGTCACACACTCCTAGACACATTCCCATCATTGTAACTAATGGAGGAACAAGAAGGACATCAAATCCAGCATTTATCTGCAAAAAGAGGAACAAGAAGGACATCAAATCCAGCATTTATCTGCAAAAAGAAAAAATTGTTATGTGTATATATATATATATATATATATATATATATATATATATATATATATATATATATATATATATATATATATATTTACCTGTGCAAGTTCTTCCTCTATTTTTAATCTTATATTCAGGGGTACTTGTTGAGGTTTGTCGAGTGCCACTTTTACCAGTGGATTTAAAGAAAATTGCCCTGCACTGCACAACTCACATTTTTGTTTGTTATGCATCTTTCAACTTTTTTTTTTAAAACCACATTTTATGATGTAGGTACAATACTCAAAGGTACGAAACAGTATATAGAAACAGCTGACACGGATTAACGCTTTATTCGACACTTCACGATTTAGTAAATTATAGCAGCTCGAATAGCAGTTATTTATATAGTAGTTAATTGTGTTTCGCTTTGTTAGCTTGATTTGATGCGCCAAAATGTATCTTTTTGCTTTCTCAGTGCAACCACAAAGTGCAACAAAATCTGCAATCAGTTTTCTCATTTCTACTCTCTTTTCGAATATATTGCAATGACTGTTCATTTTAATAGCTTAGATATTTGAATCAGTGGTGTGTGATTGTGTTCTGAAATAAGGAGTCCTCAAAGTTTATTTATTTAATTTTTTTTAAATCAAATATAAATTGATTGGTTAAATACACTTGGTTAAATACACATTACTTACACTATCAGGAAAAAAAAATCTATTTTATATTTAAATAAAGTATGATTCTCATCAAGTTACTGTTTTAAGCATTTAATATTTATTCCAAAATGATAACTCAAAGCAGTAACAATTTAAACAATGTATTTTATTTGTGAACTTATGTTCAGCTATTCTTTAGGTCTAATATTTAATTTCTAACTATTTTGGAATTTTTCGGATCATCAATCATCAAAGATCGGTAAATATTGGTCACATTAAATTTATTTAAAATTTCACCAAGCTGATTACTCACTAGAAAATGTTTACTTGTTTACACAATTTTTTTAATTAGTCTTCCCATTAACGCTATTATATTGTTCTTTCAGACTGGTTAGCGAATGCGGAACATGCACGAACATGAGGTGGGATTTATCGCATGAAACAATCGCAGCCAAACATAAGTCATATCCATATGACTTTTCCCCCATTCATTCGTAGTTACATTTGTATTTACATCCGCACACTTTAGGGAGTCTGTTAAAAGTGAGTGGGCTCAGGGGAGGCAAGAGAGATGCCGAGTCCTGCTGTACCTGCTGGTGTCGCTATTGGTCGGTATTTTTTTTTTAGAAAGTCAAGTCATTCACTTTATAATGTTATATTTAGTAATATTGTTTTTTTTGTTTTTTTTTTCCTCATCCAATATTTTTAGATTCAGAGAAAACTGATTTGAACCCCTGATTTGAGTACATATTATATATTGCTCAAATGCATACAATAAATGATATTATCGATATATAAATGAGATCATGTCATATTTCGATTAATTAACAACAGCTTTGAATGTTTTGGATATGATGCAGTGATTGGATCTAAAACTTTCAGATGACATAACCACAATTTCGCTGTTGTTTATTCATCTCTTTTTGCTTTAGCAAAGTCATGCCTCGTTTCACAGAACGTCTGCTAAAATGTCACTGTCCTTTTTTGCATCCTTAGTTACTTTTTTTCACGCAAGTATGCTTTTTTGGGACAAGAACTTTACAAGAAAAAAATGCAACACCACACAAGCTAACCAAACTCTTTCTTACATACAAGTGTGAATCTTAAAAAAATGAAGTGACTTTGGTAATAGAATATTGTTCCATATGTCACTTAACCCTGTTTTTGCTGTTGTGTGAATGCAGGCATTGACCCTTAGGCGTGGTCTTTTTGGACTTAAGCTAACACGAGTTTTACTCTGGCACATTTAGATCATATACAATAAGTTCTGGTTGCTGTAAGAGCACTACATGTTATAGAAACATCCCAGTCCTCCCAGTTCCAGCACTGCCAGTGATTAGAGAGGGACTCCCCCTTCCTTCCTCCACCCCTCCCGTTCCCATTTCGTGCGGAGCAGCGATGAATCCGGCTCTGCTCCATGAGTTCTGCCACTCTGCGCTCCTCCTCTGACAGCCCAGACGGTCGTTTTGCCTCGCTCTATCAAACCCCCTCTCGCCCCCACCCCCTTAACTCGCTCGCCGTTCCCTCTCTGTCCTTCTATGTCAATTTAATTGAGTTCTCGTCCAATGTGCGTTTGCAGTTTGGATTCGTGTGAGTACTCTGTGGCTTGCATGCTTGGCATCTGGAAAGCTTTTTTCTGAAAGTGTCCTCACCCACAGTCAGTGGATTTGCTTCGGGCTGTTTTTGCATCATAATCTCATAACGTCATCAAAGCATCGCCTTCCTGGCTGAGCGGGATTGCACAGCTTCAGGCTACCAGGATGCACTGCATGTCTTCAGTACCACCATGATTTATGTCCTGGAATTGTGACGTCGACAGTGTTGTATTTTTTCCACAAAACATATACTGAAAAGCTGAAATGTCACAGTCCTTTTTCTAAGGCTTTATTGAGAAAGAACATCCATAATTTTCTTTGCTAAGTTTAAGACCAGATATAGAAAGCTAATTGGCCATGAGTTGTCAATATGTCCAGATTTATTAAGACCAACTTACAGTTCATGCACATTTTTGAAGTATTGGTTCTATTGGAGATACTTGCCATCTGTGGTTATTGGTAAAATAAGTCATGATTTACTCACTCTCATGTCGTTCAGTTACTGTATTGTTATTCTTTACTCTCTTGTTATTGTAGATATTTTTGAATTTGTTTTTTGTGCGGAACTTTTTTTGAGATGTTTTAGTTGTTTGGGTGTTTTTGTGGTTGTTTCCATTACATATATGGACAAAAAATCCATATAGCGATCCACCATAATTGTGGCAATAGAAAATATACAGTCAAAACATAAATAAAAATTAAATAAATACATTTCGGTTTCTGATGAAGTAATTGACCAAAACAGTGAAATTTTATTATCTTGTCTCCGATGACTGTTCTGACTATCATTGTCCATTTTGAAGAATGTTCCAACCATTTTTATGCCTACATTGAAAGTCAGTGGGATTCAAAACAACAACTTTGGACCCCATTGACTTCCATTGTATGTGCAAAAAAAAAATCCCCCGGATATTTTCCAAAAGTCTGGTCTGGAAAGACGTGAGGGTGAAAAAATGAATTTTCTGTCAAAAAGTTTAATTAGCTTGTCTATGATGACATGTTTTGTCTGTGTCAGCATCCATTTTGCCCATACAACATGGTGAGCAGTGTGGACTCACTTCACCTTGATTTAACAAATGATGCTTGAGTAGCAATTCATAAAATAACTACAAAATAACTACAAAAAGCTAAACATCCTATAGTTAATAAATGTATTATATGATGAAAAATTTCATTAATGTAAATCATATTGTTAGGCTGCTCAGAATAAGTACATTTGTCTCCACACATCAGTCGAATTCGACGTCTTGAGCAACAGATGGCAGTTGTCTGCTTCCGTCTGTGGCATGGGACCATGTAGTCTCTTCCACAAACAGTCAGTCCCTGCTTGATGAAGATTTAGTGTGCGTTGCAGGATTGTATATGAGAGATATGGGTACTTACTCAACCTCCAGGTGTGAACTCTGAAGTCATTTAATGGAAATAACAGTAAAATATAAGTAATTGTAAATGCATTTTCACTAGTTACACATTTGATGAAATTGCAAACTTAAGGAATGAATAAATTAAATTGAAATGATCATGATATGAACCTTGCCAGATTGTTCCATACGAATTTGTAATCCATTTTTTAAGCTAACAAGACGTCTAGAACCAAACGTCCTTCTCTCTAAAAGTGCCTTTGACTTTTTTTTTTCTCTTCACATAGATGGCCGCCTTGCAGAGTCCATTCTACGGGGACAAAATGAACCTCTACTCTCTGTGTAAAAAGATTGAGCAGTGTGACTACCCACCACTACCGTCTGACCATTACTCTGAGAAGAGGTATGTTCCAAGCACAAGAGATTTTTTACACACTTTCTTTTTCTGTATTTCATTCTTCTGAAGTTGCTGTCACATTGAACATTATACAGCTAATTTTCACACACAAAATCCAGTCATCTCGATAGAAGAATCCACGCAATTAGGAACGCAAATTTGCCGTGATATTTTGCCAAAAATGTGACCTCACATCAAAATTTTCTGATGATTTCCTCACCTCTATGTCATCCTAGATGTTCATGTCTTTCTTTCCTCAGTCGAAAAGAAATTAAGGTTTTTGAGGAAAACATTCCAGGATTTTTCTCCATATAGTGGACTTCAATGGGAGCCAATGAGTTGAAGGTTCAAATTGCAATTTCAATGCGCTTCAGACAAAGGATTAACTGTGTGTGACCTTTCCAACATGAGTATCCAATGTGTGAAATCATGCATGCGCATTGCAGAGCTGGTGCAAGATGAGCATTTGTGGTTAAAAAGTATACATTTTTATGTTTTAAAAAAAAATGACTGATCGTTTCACTAGATGAGACCCTTATTTCTTCAGCTGGGATCGTGTAGAGCCCTTTAAAGCTGCATTGAAACTGCAATTTAGACCTTCAACCCACTGATCCCCATTGAAGTCCACTATATGCAGAAAAATACTGGAATGTTTCTCTCAAAAACCTTAATTTCTTTGTGACTGAAGAAAGACATGAGCATCTTGGATGGCATGGGGGTGAGTAAATGATCAGAAAATTTTAAGTTCTCCTTTAATAGTTTTGTGACTACATCACCGTTCTGTTGTACTTAACAGGATAGTTCCACCCCAAAAATGTCAATCTTGTCATTATTTACTTCTCTGTCACCTTGTGACAAGATATTTTGAAGAATATTCCAACAGTTTTGTCTATACATTCAAAGTCAGTGGGGTCCAAAACAACATTTTTGGACCCTGTTGACTTTCATTGTATGTACAAATGAAACACTGGGTCGTTTTTTAAAAGTCAGACAGGTTTGGAACAACATGAAGGTGAGAAAATGATGACATCATTACATTTTTAAACTAGTTAGCAGTGTCTATCTTGTAGTTCCCATGCTTGTGAACAGCAAGTTCATACTAGTCCATCAAGTAGACCATCACCAAACCAGCTTGTGAAATTTCCAGCACTGCCGGTCTTTTCTCGTAACATGCTGTCACTCTCTGATGTCAGCCATCGAAATCCTCCGATAGATCCGGCACGTCCGACCAAAGCTGCCATTATTATTATTTACAAGCCCGGCACGACTCATCTTCCATTCAGCACTTCCTTCAGCTTTTGCAGTGCTGCAGGGAGGCCTGGCTCCCTCCCTGTCTACATGTAAACAATGCTCCTGAAGGTGAAAGGCAAAAAAATGTCAGCCGCTCATCTTTGGTGTGTCATTTACCATCTCCTTGTATCTCACCTGACAGACAACCCCCTCATCTTTGGTGTGTCATTAACTAAACTGCGACCATCGAAACCCCCCGCATTTCTCTCGTGCAAAAAAGCATGAATATTTTACATATCTGAATCCTACTCGCCCCCCACCTGCTGCGCCCCCCACCATTCTTCTCCACTAATCTCAGACTGTCTGCATTTGCATTTCACATGCCGGGCTGATTAGGAGACGCAGCGCCATGCAACAGCAGCCACCCCCCCCCCACGGAAGAGAGAGGCGGTTGCCATGGCGATCCGACACAGGGGCATCTTCTTTCCTTCCTCTTTTTTTTCCTCTTTCCCCCACTTTTAATGATGCTGCTGCTGCCGCTTGTCTGCACTCAGTTTATTTCTCCCAGGCAGGCATCAGGGACTCTCAATCCCACATCCATGTCTCTACGGGGACTGTGTTGTGTTTTTTTTTTTTGGGTCTAGAATGTTTGTAGCAGAGAATTAAAACAAAGCATTCGCAGGGCCCAGCGGGGCTTCTTGCTGGAAGTACATTGCTTAAAGGGCACAATCCCATCGGCTCTCCTGTTCACTGAGCTCTGAATGCTTGCCATTTTTGTCAATCATCTTGTTTGTCTTAACCCAATGACTAATACCAGGGCTCTAGACTCTGACTTAAAACTGTTGTACTTGTGATGGACAAGTGCTTTTTTTTTATTTTGACCACAAAACTCTGTTTTATATTATCTTTTTATCGTTTATCGTTTTTATATTATAATCTATTATATTAAAATTTATAGTCTATATATTTCCAGAATACTTTATTATACTTATATTCATATATTTTAATTTCTATATGTAAAAATGATACATATATTATATGGAAATCAGTATGTAATTATTATGTCTATACATTATATATTATTATTATGTTATATAATATAGTTTGTATAATATATATATATATAATATATGTTACCCACACACACACACACACACACACACACATTTATTTGCACTTTATATATCTTATTTACAATAATATACAGGTATATACTGTACAATAAGTTACACGTTGTTTAAATGTAGTTAATCACATATATTAATCAATTAAACAAGCACTTATTATCTCCTAGTTAATCTTGACTCCCACCCCTTACTTCTACCATTATTAAAATTGCTAAAAGTTGTATCCATGTATGATCCTACTCAAAGGGTTACTCAACCCCAAATGAAACTTTTGTCATAATCCACTTACCCATATGTCGTAACCAAAACCCGTATCTATAAAAGCGCCGTTCAGGATCTATCGGAAACACAATTTTAAGATATTTTGGGACGGTCCAGATAGACTGCCAAGAGTAAGTAAACTGTCAAGGTCCAGGAAAGTATGGAAAAAGCATACATAAGACTAGTACCATTCTCCATCCGGGTTCAACCGTTATGTTATGGAAACAACGAGAATAAACTTTTTGTAAGTGAAGGAAAACAAAAATAACGAACTTTATTCAAACAAATTCTTAAATGTCAGCGGTCTCTCATGTGTCTCTTCCATTTAAACCGTCAGTGCTGTTAAATGCTTTTCTCTCTCAGCCGCGTCCACAAGGCTGCGCTGTTTAATTGGTATTTATTTTCTTTGATTTGAAATTAAAACAGCGCCAACCTTGTGGAAGGGACTGAATAAATTACGTTATTTTTGCTAGGTTTCGTCGCTTACGTGCAAAAGAATTCTCGTTGATCTTCAATATATGTTATGGTTGAAGTTCGCCACTGATGGAGATGGCGTATTCTTAGAGATTCATTCATACTTTTCTGAAGCTTGATGCATATTTTAACTTGGCAGTCTATGTGACAGTCACAAGCCTCCAACATTCTTCATCCAAAAATATCTTTAAAGGATTGAGTTACATGAAACCGAAACAAAGCTTTTGTGGGTTTGGCACGACGTGGGGGTGGTAAGTGATTTAATGAACTGAATATTTTATGCTTTGGGGTGGATGTGCCAGTGAATGGACCTGAAACTAACAAATGGACTAACTTAATGAACGAGTTGTATTTTTATGAACAATGTTAACACAATATTAATAAGGACTGTAACAAAATGTTATCATCATTTATGGTAAATATAGTTAACCAAAATGGAACCTTGTGAAAAGGCATTACTACACTTGCTGCTTTGGCCACCAATAAATAATGAGGATGACCCATCAATGGGAAATAAACCACTTTTTCAAAAACTCTTGAGCAAACCTGAAATTTGTCAACTGTTCAGTGGCTCAGCTTGGCATTTTTTTTTTATGTGGAGCTACGTATTGATGGATATGTATTATGAATTATATGTTTTGTCATATTTTTTTTCTTTTCTTCTTTATAATGTGGAGGTCTGTATTATGGATCTGTATTATGAATTGTTAACGTTTTCTCTTATCTTTTTTTTTTTCCTCAAGCTGAGAAAACTGGTAGATATGTGATCGCAAACTGAGTCTGCTACCCGATTCCTCTTGCTTCTACTTTTAAGACCTTCGTCTGGCCAACAAATGTCATGTAAAGCTTGTTTTGCTCCATCGTAATGCAACCTGGCATCTTTCAGTACAAAAAATTACAACATGAGCCACAAAGCAAGGCCTTTGGTTTACTAGAACTACACTCAAATAGGCCATAATGACCATTGACCTTTACATATAGCACTTCCAAGAAGAAAAAGGAAAAATAAGCAGTGTTGTAAACTGGTTTGACTTGATTTTTGCTCTTTCCGATGTTGGTACTATGCGATGATTGCATATTTACGTCCATTTTTTTTTTCCTGTCATTAGCATGAAATGTAAATCTGACATGCTTTTCAAAATCCCACAACACCCGTTCCAAGAACTTTTTCTCAGCAAAACCTTACGAGAAAAACATCTCTATAAAAAAGAATTAAAATTCCCCTTAAAAAGCAACTTTGTTGCATTTGAAATTTGTTCAGAGGTTTGTCGTTCTATTAAAAGAGCAAGAGATCATAGTGGTATTTGTCGCAGTTTCCATGGACTAAATAACAAGTCCAGATCTAAACCTCAGCAGTTTGTTCTTGCATCTTGCTGTGATGCTATAAAAACATGCATTCAATCCAAGTATTTCCTGTCCGTCCTTCCCGCACCTGAATATATTTATTGCAATACTTCTAGGCATTTTAAGACTTAGACCTTTGCAGTTTAAAATGTGTTAAATAAATCATAGATCATGACAATACGTGTGTGTTCGCCAGCTATCGTGTAACGCATTCAGGGTGAAGTCTGTTTCTAAAAAGGCAAATTCTTCCCAGTATCCGCACCTCTACGGCTGATACTTGAACTTTAATAAATGATTAATGCAAAGGCCTCACTTGCAATGCAGTAACTTATAAATATTCACACAGTGCCTTGTTCTGTACTTCAAAAAGCGCAAAAACAGAGCCTTTCTTCCTGTAAACCAAAACACGTTTTTATACAGAATTGGCAACAATTACATCATTCGGTCGTTTTACATGAAACCTAACCGGCGTGTCGAGCGTCCTGAAAGAGGTACGTTTACAAATGACTTTTTGCAATGCAACGTGTGAGTCCGTTCGAACTCATACATTCACCGAAGCGTTTTGACCTCTTCCAGACTGTAATCTCTGTGCTGCTTTTCCAGAATGTGGCTTGTGATCTTTGGCAGACTCGGTCTAGTATGAGTTACACAAGCATATGAAGTTATACTATACAGACAGCAGCTATTACGCAGCACCTTTTGCAGACAGTAGGATTTGCTGTGATAGTACCAAATATACAATGGTATGTTTTTTTCTAACTTTAGTCAAGAGCATTTTTAGTGTTTACTTTTTTCCTCTGACTGTATTTCGCAATAATCACCTTTTTCTTTGTCTTTTGTTAACACGATAACAGATTATGCTTGTTGCTTTATAGATAATAGTATGTATTTATCTTGACGAGGCACGCGAGGCCTGTTCCAGCGAGATCTGGATCCTTTACCGCGGTAAAGCACACATGAATCAAACGCTCACTGTCTGCCAGACTACTTTCACCAAAATCATTTGGGAGGGGAAGAGAAGAAATGCAACTTTTTTATTTATTTGTCTTTTTTGACGGTTTATTTGAACATTATATGCTAATTGAAATGAAAAAAATAAAATTAAATGACTTAAAACATTTTACTTTGGTGTTGTGTTTATTAAACGTTGGAACTGACTATGTATATTCATTTAGCATTTGCAAAATTATTTTAAAATTTAGAATTTTTTTATATATTTTTATATGTTTTGCTGCTTTCGGAGTCATTTTAATTGCACTTGCCAATCAATCCCCCAAAGCGTCGCCCGCTCGTATTTGCTTGTGTTTATTTGTATTCTTTTAGCGACTGTCTCCACTTAGCCCTGAGCTTTATTAGCTGCCAGCGTGTTGCGCTCGTGCCCCAGGGTCCACGTCCGGCTTATTCCCTACAGGCAAGACATCGGCAAGGGGACTATTTTCCCTCATTCTAATGAATTCCTCAAGGAGAGCTGTTCAATTTCATCACTGGAAATTGCTCCCTTGAAACTAGCAGAACAACGAAAACAAACTTAAGTAAACATCACAATTGATATCGGGCTTGTTGTTTTTACCTCTTGTAAGCTGCTGTCTTTAACCAGACTGGTCTGGTCTGGTGTCAATATTAGTTGTAAAAAAAAGGGGGATTTTTGGTGATTTTCTTGTTTTATTTTGTTGTCTGTGTACAGTGTATGTTTTGCTATTAGAAAACAGATGCAGGTATCCATCTAGTGGTGGTACAGTCTAACTGCACTCCACTGAGTGTAATGGAAGATCTTTCTGTTGTACAGCTCACATATTGCTAAACAACAGGAATTGCTAGACCGTTTATACAGTGGAATTAAGGGGCTTAAAGTCTTTGGACTCATGGAATACCTGAAAAATAGGAATATGTAAGATATTTTTAATATCAGTGTTTTCTATCCCTAAAACAGTAATGGGGATTTTGTAATTATATTATTTTTAATGTCATTTTTTTGCTGTTTTGAATTATACAATAAATGTAAAAAAGTTTGGGGATTATTATTGTTATTTTTTTTTTTAAGAAAGTAATACTATCCAAAAAAGTACTTTGTAGTTTCACTACAGGATTTGAAATGTCAAATTTAATTAAAAATGTCAGTTTTACCTTTTTGAAATCATAATTGTCCCAACACATTACAAATCTAATTATTTTCATGAGATGACGCAGTGTAACATTGAATCATTTTTTAAACAATTTTTAAAAGCGTACAGAGTTTTATTTTTAAAAAATCACATTAAAACAACAAGGCCCCATTTGTATTATGGTTTTATTTTTAATAATAATAATAAATATAATAAGATCAATAAGAAATCAATTTAAATATAAATAACATTTCACAGTGTTTTTTTTTTTAAAGAAAGAAATTAATACGTTTATTCAGGATGCATTAAAATTGATCAAAATTGACAGTAAAGACATTCATTTTTATTTCAAATCATCATATTGTAATGATTTCTGAAGGATCATGTGACGCTGAAGACTGGAGTAATGGCGATGAAAATTCAGCTTTGATCACAGGAATAAATTATTTTTTAATGTATATTCAAAGAAAAAGTGATTTTAAATTGCAAATAAATAAATAAATAATATAATAATAATAATAATAAATAATATAATATATATATATATATATATATATATATATATATATATATATATATATATATATATATATATATATATATCACAATATTACTGTTTTTCCTGTATTTTGATCAAATAAATGCAGCCTTGGTGAGCATAAAGGACTTCTTACAACAACATGAAAAAACAACCTCAAAATATATCATAATATTTTTGTTTTTTATGTTTTTTTTTTAGATAACTGAATCATTCTTTTGAAGAAAAAAAAAAAAGTCATGCTTTTTCAATGAATTTGTTGATTTAGTTCTCAAATCTGTGGTTGATTCATAAGCAAATTGTCTTGAATCAAAATCATTCATGAGTAACTGGAATGCTTATTAAAATGTGCTTATTTTGTGGTAGCATATTTTGTAACGTCCAACAATTGCATCAGTGAGTCTCCAGAAATTGAGATTTTTGTTAGCTGTTCGCAAAACATGTTCCAAAGCAGTGTAGACCTGTTATTGAACAGTGTGCTAGTTGTTACCCACTGATCCGTTTTACACTTTGTTGGCAGACTGCACAGACACTGAGAGATGTCACTACAGAAGCCCAGCTGACTCAGATGTGTTTTTACCTTTTGCACCAAGGCCAAATATATTCTCTTTCCTTAAGATCCAGGTGCTTGGTTCAGCTCTCTATATCTGTCTGTTGCCAGAGGGACCAGCACTTGTAACGTGTCCCTTCTGCATTGGCAGCAGATTCAGCTGCTGGCAGCATTTTCATAGATTTTCTTGCCTGTATTTCGGCAAGAAAAACGTGCCGTTTCTCTTTAGGTCTGGTTCTTGAGGCGAGTTTCACCTTGTTCTTGGTGTTTGAAGTGGCTGGGAAGCTGACGCTTTATTGGCCAATTGTGTGGTCAGCAGACAGTGACAGTCTTTGAGCCAAACTTTGTCCAAGTTTGGAGTTGTGAGTGCAGATGGGACAACAAATAAGTCATAGTTGGGGCAAAAAAAAAACCAAGTAGACAGAATCCGGGTTCCTCACTGTTCGTTTCCCCTGTGGACATGCATGGAGGAAAATAGCTAGAGCATCTCAGGATTTTTTTTTTTTATTGAAAGGATTTGTGCTTTGAAACATGAAATATCAATAGCATGCAGGTTTGAAATAGCTTGTGGCGCATACTTGGCAACTTTAAACCAATTAGTTTGTGAGGAGAAGAGAATTATCAAGGGATGATCCCCAAACATCCAATATTCAAACCGTTTCTCTTTTTTTTTTTTTTTTTTTTAGGTTTCTCCAAAATGTTATATCTGGCAATATCTTAGAACTAGGTTTCTAAGGAAAAAAGAACAACAGCGAGTAAACTCTGCCTAATGTATTGTTAATGATTCTGTTTTTTCTCTCCTTTTGTTCTTTATTGAGTCATTTTACAAAACGCGTTCCCTAATATACATGCATGTAAAAAATGAATATCTGATTCCAGTTTTTACTTGATCACTGTAGACATTTTCTACACACGTCAACAAAACCTAACATTTTGTCTTCATCACATATATATTTTTATATTTTGATTGACAGACTGAAGTACTTGGAGTTATTTGTCAACACTTTTACCATTTAGTTTTTATTTATATATATATATGTTTTTTTTTTTTTTTTTACTGTGTCAAAATGGAACTATCATCCTTGAAAACTGCTTTCTGAAACAAGCAAGTCTGCTTTTTTGATGCTTTATCTTATGTTTTGTCATATATTTAGTTTGGGAATAATCGTAAGGTCAACTCTGTTACTGTTTTTTTTATATATATATATATAGTAAACCATTGATAATATAATGGTGATATTTCTACAAATATACACATTTTCGAAGGATGTAGTAGCTTCACCGCAAGACTTTGTTACTCTGTTACTGTTAAGCTTTTACCTTTTTGAAGTTATGCTTCAACATATATTAGAATTTGATTATTTGTCTTGAGATGACACAATGCAATGTATTAACATTTAATCGCATTATTTTGACAGAATATTAAAATCATGTTAAAACAACCATTAAAAATACCATTTACTTACATGACAGTAATCTATGAGCTGACATTTGTAGGCATAATACACACACATTAGTTTTTTCTCTTTTTTTCCTATGGTTTTTTTTTTGTGTGTGTGTGTTTTCCCCCAGAGAAACCATTGGGAAATATATGGACATCTGTGGTAAACCATGGCAAAGTAAAAAAAAAAAAAAAATGGCTACCGTCTAAGTTGGACTCATAAACATTTGATTAGCATCTCCTGGTATATTTAGCCCATGTTGCCCATCCAAGGAAGCATCTCTAGAACCTTTTGGAGTTTTTTTAAATTAACTAACTATTGGACGCAAATGCTAGGTGGAGGTTTCAAAAGAAATCTGATCCAGAGAGTGTATTTACAGGTGGTTTTTACCCACAGCTGCTTTGAATTCTAAAGCCTTTCCGACCAAAATGTCACATCCCATCCTGTTGCCTCCCTCCATCAAGCTGTGAATGAGAGAGAAAAAAAAAAAGTAAATAGACTTGCTTGGGTAAGCATGAAAAGAGAGAATGTTTGCCATTATTTTCTTTTGGATTCCAATCTGGAGTGTAATGTAATTAAAATCATTCTGAGTCTGAAAAAATAATTAACAAGAAATAGACATGGTTCATCTTGTAAGCTGTATGTAAATAGTAATGGTGTAGCATTGATATGTGATTTTTTTCTTTTTATGCAAATGAAGTCTGCAATGCATTACCTGATAATACTTATTTGGTTATTAGATTTTGTCATTTCATTCAGGTTTATGGTACTTTTTTGAATGATTGTAGTCGTGCTTTTTATTTTATCCGACCGCACACAAATGAAATTTAAAAGTAATGTTCATTTTCACACATCTTTTTGTATGTTTTTGTCTTTTATTTGAATATATTCCTTAAATGTAGTGTTATTGTAATATTGTGTTGTGCATTTGTTCATTTATGTTAATTTCACTGTTTTACTGACTATAACGTATCTAACTTTAGAAAAAAAAAAGTGCAAATTAAACATAAAAATGAAAAAGTTCTCCTAAATTTTTGAAAAATTATTGATTTCCATCCATGTGTCAAGTTCTCCATAAATAATCACTTTTGTTTACATTTGTTTACTTCCTTTATCAAGAAACTGAAATCATTTTTAATCAGTTTGCTTTTAAGGACTTTAATCATGTGCATGAATTGAATCACTTTTTGAACTTCATTAAAAAAAGTTGCTTGTAACTATCGAGATGTTCTGTAGAATTATTATGCAGAACTTGTGTTTTCTTTTCATTTTTACAGCTTGTAATGCAAAGAGGTAAGTTTATTGTTTGTGTGTCGCCATGTCATAAACATGTCAGATGTGATAATGTGATATTCTCCTTTCAAGTGTTATTACACTGACACGAGTTCTGCTCCCACTGGAAAGCTTGTTTTTTTCTTGCATATTCATACAGAAACTTGTTTAATCCAGTGCATTTCATCATGGTCTCATATCCTCTGGAATGGCAAAGCACTCCTGGATGCCAGCCCCTACAACCGAATCCTTTAGACTGTGTTCGCCTACGCATTAGAGCTCTTTGGACCCGGCTCCCACCGTTTTCCAGTGCTGTAATGTTGTGCAGGTCCCTAGTAAATCAAAAACGCTACCAGATGCAGGAGTCCTCTGAGCTTTGCCTCGCTGAATGAAATGCTCTGTTTTGGGGCCTTGATTTACACGGCGAGCGTGCAACCACAGGCATTCCTGCATAAACCTGTGGCCTCGCTGCACGCTGAAGCAAAAGCCCGCGTCTGCCTGTGCGTTCCCACGCTTTCCTCTGTACTGTCTGCCAGCGGAGGCTGCACCGCTGGTCTCCGGTCATTACGAGAAGAAAGACAGGCTGCGATGCAGGGAAGGCTGGAATTGTCGGCAGAGTCGCCAACGAGATGCTTTTCATTGGCTGATGACCTTGTGAGTCCTTCGTTGAGAAGAATACAGCTTTGAAATCACATTCAAAGTGGTTTGGAGTTGCTGAAGTTTGCACCGACAGGAACAAAATTACTTTGTATGTACTCCATCACAAGCCAGTGCAATAGACTCTAAATATATTTGGAGGTGAAACATCTGTTTGGAGAAATTCCTTTGCCCAGGGAGAATGCTGGGAGCGAGCTGTTGTCGGCTGTATTTGTTGACAGCTTTTAACGCAAGAGAAGACATCCTGTGTTTTAAAAGTAGTTTGCTCTGACAGCAACGAAACAACAAAGTGGCACGACCTGCCGCATCTGTAAAAACACCTCGTTTTTCTCTTCTAAATGACTAGTGTGGCATATCTAGGCATGAGGGTGGGGGGCATCATGGCGGACTACTCTTGACACGGGCTTCTATCAGAGGGAGTGCTTAAAAATGAGGTTTAGTCCCACCTCCATGTGGCAGGGCCAAAAAAAAAGTGTGGGGATGCTAGCCTGGAGTTTTGCCGGTGATTAACAAGCAGACAGTGTTCATTTTGAGGGAAAACAGCAAGGGGAACAGTTGTGGGAGGATGGAGCTGCCTTTTCCTGACAAACAGCTCGGCATGTTCTTTTCCCAACTCTCTGCAAGTTTTTTTTTTTTTTTTTCAAACAACACCTGTCATACTGTTACTGTAAAGTCCAATTAACACAGTTGTCCTAGCCGCCCTCCTTCCCTCCCCTGCCTCCTCTCTACCTGTTCTTGTCAACCAGAGCTCAGGCTTTGTCTTAAGACCAGCCCACCAGGAATAAGGATAACAATAATGTGTTGGATCTTCAATGCAGTTGGTGATCAGTGAAGAATTTGTGAAGGGTCATTATATATACATATACATATTATATAGATATTCTGGGTACACTTTATCTACAGTACGTGTACTTACCCAAGAAGAACTGGGTAGTATAAGATACCTACATGGGTTAAGGTTAGGTTTAGGAGTAGGTTCAGGGTTAGTAAGGGAATGTAAGGGAAGTTTAATCACTTTGATCTTTTTTTTTTTACTTAATTGTAATGTAAATGTGATATAATCGTAAATGTATATAAAACACCTGTAGCGTATAAAGGTACAGCAAGTTAACGCATTGGATTTCAACCAAAATTTTTATCACTCTTTATGACATTTTGAGGTGTTGAGTGTGAAATGCATGTAATATGCATTTATGCAAATACATGGACATGGAAATTATTCCTTGAATTCATTTAAAGGCCAGCATTTGCATACAGAGTCATAATTAACTATTTACAACTTCGTTCCCAATGAGCATGAATGTGAATATTTCTCGCAATGGTCCACCAACCCCCCTTCCAATTAAGTATGCCGCATGAAATCTCTTCCACTGCAAACAGAACCTCAGACTCTCCCTGTATTTGTCTGAAATGATCCAGAGAGTTAAAAGTTTGAGGCGAGGCACCAGAATTGACTCTCAGCGCCTAACCTTTCCGAAAATTTCCCCTGTGTACATACGAGAACGGTTAAAAAGTTGCCCTGATTAGTTTACAGTTTGCTCAAAAATCAGCATAATAAAGCATTTGAATAGGATGAAGAGATCTAACATCCTCTGCTTGTTTACGATCGCTCGGCAGAGATGCCACGTCGCCTCCTCTCTGACCCTGAGGCACGGAGTCACTTAATGCACTGCGTTTCCATCCTGCGCTCCCATTTCGCCGGCAACCAGCAGCGCAGGAGTTCCCGATGGAGGCCGGATAGAGCGCAGCCCCTCCAGGCAGTCCTGGGGTGCAGTTACCCCCGGCATGTGTCTCTGCATGGTAATGAAGATGGGATGCACCACCATGAAGTAGATGGAGGAGCAAGGCTACTCACCAAGGACTGACCCGTGGTTCAGAGGACAGGAGACTGGCGCAGTGGGAGAGCCCCTTCGCTCGCTGATCAGAGGAACTGCGCCTTGGATGTGACGCTGAAGGCAACTCTAAAAAAAAAAAACAACTGATTAGATGTTGCTGTCGTCGCCCATGCAGCTAGCTGGAAAGACTTTTTCTTATTCTGGGGCTTGTTTGTTTCTTGCCCCCTCTGAGCCTTTTGTCATCCTCAGACAGCGACGGATGCAAGTTCTCTGTGGTGTGGGGCTTTGCTCGTAATTAGCTGAAAGTTCTCAGAGACTTGACAGGAAGAAAGTGTGGCAGAAGCTCAGAGTGTTCGCTTGTTTATTGTTTCCGCTTTTTTTGCCCCCAAATCTTTCTCTGAATAAATCAAAAGCACTTCTGCTCCAAGACTTTAAGACTGAATTTGAACTCTTTGTTCATCTGGAGCGTAGAGTTTTATGGTTAGTTACGGTATCAAAAGTGTATAAACTGAGCAGTCCTTTTCAGTCCAGAAAACAAACTTTTCTCACAAGAAGTTTTGGTGCACAACTCAGTACATTTGATTGCTATGGTATTTCCTGCATTTCACACAGTTTACATGCAAAACAAGGTTGATAGTATAGCACAGGGATATCATTTATAGATTCTGAAGTGTCTGCATTTCTCATTATCTGCTTCTTCGGTTATACAAATATTTTGAGTTGTCAGATGTTTATCCGGTCTGAAGTTTGTTCAGCATTAACAAATAAAATAAACTGAGCTTTTTTTTTATCATTGCTCTTTGGATATGAACCAAGTCTTTGCCCTATAACTAAACGTGCTTGCTTTTATTAGAGGAAACTCACAACTGAGTACAATATGCTGGTCTTGAATCTATCCTAAAGTGCCCAGTGAGGGATAAACTTATTTTCCCTGAGTCCAGATCTTGAAGGCAAAAGTGCTTCCATATTTATAGTCAAGGGTAAGTTTGAACTCCTCTAAGGCCACTTTTAAGCAGCTTAATGTCAAACTAACATAATTTCATCCAGTCTCATACCTAATAACACAGGGGATGTTGACATGCGCTATTTGTACAATTCTTACACTTCCGAAACCAAGGGCTCTAATACTGCTTAAATAGGCACTGATGTTAAACTTCCTTACACTTGTGGTGTTAAAGAATATACTACCCAGGGTCTAGAAGGTGCTCCAGGCATGTATATCAAGAGAAGAAGGGTCAGACCTCACTGTGAATGTATGATATTATGGCCAGGCTCACCTACCAATAGAGGCCAAACTCATACCCCGACAGTGCAACCTCCCGGCACAAAGGATGGTCCTGCCGCAGCTTTCCAGCCCCATTAGCACCCGAGCGTCAAGGCAAAGCTCCAGAAACCTCATTCATTATTCATCGGTGCGCAGGCAGAGGCCCTGATAAATTCTCGCTTTAAGTGACAATGAGTGACAGAGCCTGGGGTTTTTTATGGCCATCCCCTCCCGGCCGCCAATGGCGCGCTGGCCAAAGGTCCAGCCTGATCCTCTGCTAATGACCGGTATGATGTATGTGCAGCGATGCGTAGGCTGACACCGGTGCTCTACCGTCCCGCTCCCCCAGTCCCACACCGGGGGTAAGCTCCATCCCATCCCGGGAGCTCACCAGGCCACGGAAACTCCTCATTAGCTGGGACGCACAGGGTTAACCTGGAGGGAAGGTGATAAGGTAAGGGGATGGAGGGTGAAAGTGGGATTTTGGTCCTGCTGGTGGGACAGTCATCTAATTTTACAACATTTTGCCATGGGATTGCAATGCACCCTCACATAGACAACCTACCCTCACTTTCGGTGGATGTTAAGTTCCTAATACGTCCCAACAAATGTTTAAAATACCGTTTATTGTTCAGAAATGCATGACCTTATACAAGTAGACAACATTTAACATCTCAGTGTGAATATGTAGGTAGGACTGTCCTTGTTTTTCTGTGGATTTCGTTGGTATCTGTAACAATACGGTGAGTATTGATTTGCTCAGGGTTTGGTATTGAAACTTCAAAGGCATTTCAACATTTTATTCTATTTTAACTTTCAGCTGGAGATGGGAGGGGTCCTTAGCCTCTGTTTGTATCTTTACATCTCCAGTGATATCGATTGAATTGGATTTTAACCCCTCTTCTTTGCGCTGAACTGAAGACAAATGCTTTCAGTGGAACAAAGGCCTCATACTGTGTGTGGCTAGCTTTTTAGAGCCGAATCTCTGGGGTGCAGCCAATGTTTCTTTCCAAAAAAAAAAAAAAAAAAGATATTTCTCGGGTGGGAATGCTTTGCCGTTCCAAGTTTCTGATGTAGGCCTTGCTTCTTATTATTGTCCTTATTGTAATGATGTCGTTAAATAGGTGTTTTAATATGAGAACTTGTTTCCTAGTGTGTCTAACTGGGAAAAGGGCAGACAATGAAAAAACGTTAGGTTGTAAGGGTGTTTTTATTATGAGATATGAAAGTTCAATTAAATGTGATGTAGTTTTCTTTCCGTGTAAGAAGAATTTCTATTCTTAGTTTTATGTGCCAATAAAGGTGATGATATAAGCTAATGTATGTTCACTCTAGCCATGACAAAGAACAAACACATTCGTTTATTCTAGTCTTTAGCAGCAGCTCATTAGGTCGGTGTCTCTGTTTCATCTCTGATATGTCATTCAGTCAAGAGAATTCTATTTCCAAATCCCTTGGGCAGCCAGGGAATGTTCTCCCAGTACCTTGCTTATTTTGTTAGCACTAGTGTCTTACTCTAATGATTAGTAAGCTAACAAACCATTTTAATATAACAAGCACGTTCAAAGAACTGGGAAAGGCTGCCATCAAGTAATTTCATCATCTTGATTCTGATTGGTTGACGAACCTTCCATGGTTCCTGATACTGAAAATTTCTAATGATCTGTGGAAGGTGTATGAATTACTTGCAACAGATAAAGTAAAAAAGAATGTGTGTATGTTGTACTGTGTGCCTGCTTTTGACTGACACATTCCACCTTTACTAGAGAGAGAAATTGGGAAGAACTGAAGAAGCAGAGCTGTCTTGTCAGAAGATATAGAAGATGAATACCTCTGGAGAGTCCGCTAGCATACCTGCTGTTTGCGGTTTGGTCAGGATATATTATAGTGCAGCCCAGGAGAGTGCAATAGTATGTATATATTTAAAAATAGATGTATACATCAAAGTGCATTCAAGATGTTTGGAATCCCTTGTGGCATATTCGTTGCCTCTCATTCTTTTTCACATTCAATTGCTCTTTCTCCATTTCTTTCGTAACAGAAGAACTAGAAGTTGATGTCTGAATGCTTTGTTGCATTGGCGCATCTTGATTAGTGTCGCACATGCATAAGGTTTGTTGTTGTGCAGGGAGTTGACATGAATGTATCCTTTGATCTGGAATTTTAATGACCACCTTTAGTGTTCAGATGATTTTTTCAGAGGTATGCGGACAATGAGGTACTCTTGGTTTCCACATCCAACTGGTCAGCTATGTTTGTCCTATTCATCTGTGGCACTTGTGGTTCTGTCACCATATGCTACAGCTGTGTTAATGTTGTACCGAGGAACTCTCCAGCTGATTGGACATTTCTTGGCCCTCAAGACTGTGCCATGGCTACCTCCTTAGAAAATTCTACTTATTTTAGAGATACACAAGATACTCTGATGAGATACTCATTCCCTTGGGAACCAGTAGCTACACAATGTCATTCTACATCCATCTATCTATCTATCTATCTATCTATCTATCTGTCTATCTGACTATCTATCTATTAAAATATGAACAATATAGCATCTTTGCAACACAATACTAGGTGTCCAAAAGCTGTAGCTGTAGTTTTTCCCCATCCTGTCATCAAATCAACACATTTTCCTTTATCAGCTGTTGGTATTTACCACCTGCCTATTTGTGTACATGAAGTGTAATTTACTCACGTTAAAATGTGTAAGCAGGTCTGTATACAAAATGACACTTTGAAAGGTCTGTGTTAGTTTTTATCGGTTTCATGGCATGTAGCCAGTCAGAGGACGGGGGAAGGTGTTTTAATGGCTCTTTATCATCATATCCACCCTGATGAGAAACAGTGAAAGTTCATATTGGTAATGTCACATTTATAGCCCTCTGACTGTGTGAGTGTGCGCAGGTGGAACAGGATGAAGACCACACATCACACACAGCCCTGTGCCCTCTGGGCATCATGAGAGAGGAGAGGGGCTTCAGGGCGCAACTCCGTCGCTTTAGGCTGTCCTTGTTAGGAAGCTGTCAATCAAAAAGAAGATCTGGCCAACTTGCCTCACCATGCTGTAAACCTTCGGGAAGAGAGAGATCGAGGAATATATATAATATATAATTCCTAAAGAAGCCGATTTAAGCCCAGTCCTGCTGCACTAATAATCACAGGCCTCAAGATGGGAAAATGTGGCTGATGACTCTTTTAAAGGGCGGATGAGGGGGTGCATGCAGATATGTAAAAAAAACCAGGTCACCCAAGTAGCACAAAGGCAAATTGTGCCAGGAGTAACAGACACAGTTGGATCACACTGCCATCCAGTGGTGAGCGGGTTGGAACTTCACTCTTCATTTCAGGTTACTTAACTTTATGTCAAGATTCCAAAGGACTAAAAATACAGATGTCTCTCATATTCATTAGCTCGTTAGTGATGACTGGTTAGTAGAATGGCTGTTTAATGATGAATTGGATGTATCAGGACATAATACATCTACAAATGCAGGTGTAGTCCAACGCTACGTGTTTATGAATGTCTCGGTCATATAGAATTTCTTGGTACTTGTACTCGGGGTCATTGACGTTCTGCTTAAAAAGAACATTTAATTTTGTGTATTTGTTGTGGAATTGCAATGTGCTTATGTGGTTATAACAGGTAAAAAATAAAAAACATTCCCCACCTTTCTGAAACACGGCGTATCGGTTTTTTTACAAAGTCTCTCCGTCTCAGCTCTGCACGCGAGGCTACTATAGTGATGGCTACATCAAAACATATCTAAGGGCTGTTATTAGTAATGTCGGGCACGTATCATGGGTTGTCAGAAAAATTGGTATCTAGAGCTCTAGCATCTTGCAAATGAAAAATAGGTGTTCTACCTACTTATCCACTATTGAATATAGAGCACGAGCACTTACTCTTGATTCACCACTTAAGTGAGGACTAAGACTAACTGTTGTATGTTTTTTTGTTATTTATAACTGTATTTGTACTTTCTATGTTCAATTTGTGAAAAGGATTTTCAGTTAGGAGGTCTCAGAGATTGTACTAAGTGAAACGCTCAATTCATTTACCGACAGTTCGCAGGTCGGAAGAGACTTGTGCTTGACAGTGTTTGTGGTTTTTTAACGGTGCATAGTAATAATTTATACCCAGAAAATAGAAACGGACAGGTGACATATATTACAAGATTGGATTATTTTAAATACATTTTTCCAGTCTGTATTTGATCATGGACAATTTTTTTTGTTTTATGTATCGTGGTTAAAAAATCTTGTCGTATATTGAAGGTGTAAGTGTCGGCTTATTTATGATAAATCAAACATCACAAAGACAAGTAGAAAAAATCACAAGGAAGTCCCTGTCTTGGACAGAAATTACATTTGTAATTGTGTTAATAGCGCGGAGGTTATATAGTTAGTAACAAGTGAGTCCCTAACCATCACCTTCACTCCATGAGCAACCAATAAATCTCTGTACTACTACTAAGAAAGGACCACTATTTTCGGTCATGGATTCTATTCACTGGTGAGTGTGGCTGCTTTCATCAAATGCGACACCAGATTTATGGCATTGAAATGTTAAAATGAACAAAATGTCAGACTATCCTCACAAGAACCCGTAAGCAGGACTCAAAAGGACCACGTTTGAACCCGCAGCACAGCCTCACAAAATCCTGTGGAAAATAGGGACACTGGTGAATTGGGTGTAGTGGAAACACTGTCAGGATTGAGCTTGATCTCAATTGTGTGTGTGTATGCCCAGTTTCACCTATACGATTTGCGGTGCCCCAATGTCATGGCACTAAAATACATTTCTCAGCAATCAGATCAGCACAGAAGCAGCCTCGGAGCCCCTGACCACACTTAAGCTGCCCCTAGCGACACAGACAAGTTGAGCACTCATATATTGCTCTGCTCTGTAAATAGGAAGTATCAATTTAAAATCATGGTCCTCCACACTTTAATGCCCTATTGAATGGAACAGATACCGGGTCGTGGTTTACGTGAAGCTGGAATCATGGCAGAATGATCCAAGGGGGAGAGGAAGATCCACTTCGCAGGCACTGTGACTGTTCGAATCGACCAAACATAGTACGTGATAAGTGACTGGATTGGGAAATGCTGGCCATAACCATATACTGGTGATGCCATGTCCCCAGCGTGAGCAGAGATAAAAACAATATAAACCCATTATAAACAAAGCATTTGTTGGCAATCCGTATAAGGGACATAATTACTGTGATTATACATGACTTATACTGGTGTTGTTTTAAGTGTTGACGTTTGCGTATCGCACGAAGAGCCGCGTAAGGACATAAAACCTATAACATATGCGTTCCCCTACCTAACCCTAACTGCCCCCTGCACACCTGGCCACTCGATCCACAATGTTGACATCAGCACCGCTCTCGGTTGGTCCATCACCTACGACCCGATACACGACCGGGCTGCCATCTGCCTGTACACAGTGAAAAGCGTGATTCATCCATGTAGAGAACAGCCTCTCCAAAGTGTTTAGAGTGGCCTATTGTGGGGGCCAGCCTACGGCAGCACCTGTGCAATAATCATGTTGGCTGTCCCATAATCAATCAGGCTTCGATAATGCCACAGGGCCTAAAAAATAGAGGTGTACTGGAGTATGGGTTCCATCAAATGGTAGAAGAAGCTCACGGTAACACAAGATTGTAACGACCCAAAGGTAATGAAACCAGTGTAAAAAAACCATGACGATTAACTGAAAATGTAGTAATACTTATAGAGATATGTAAATAAAGGCCACAGTAATATGCCAGGAAATCAACAGTAGTGAAGAGTGAACATCAAATAGCCATAACATGTGGTTTTAACCATCAGGCCTTTTCTTGCCAATCATACCTGTGTGATGTGTTTGTGTGTGAGAGAGAGAGAGAGAGAGAGAGGGAAAGTGGAGAGTTTAAGAGTGTGTGGTTTTGCCTCAGTTAGGTCTTACCCCCTTTATATATTTTGGTTCTGGGATTTAGGGCTGATTATATTTGCGCAAATTCTGGGAATACAAATGACTATTGGTTAGTTGCTATGGTGTGTGGAAGTCTAACTGCTAGTGTGTGTGAGAGGAGAAGAGAAGAGTGGGAGTGAAATGTGTGATTTGTTGCTTGTGTGAGGAGAGAGGAAAGGAACCGTGAGAGTGTAGAGAGTGTAGTGTGTGTGTTTGACATGCATTAGGTCTTACCCCTTTATATTTTTGGTTCTGGATTTTGGGCTGATATATATTTGCCAAAGATCTATACAAATGCTGTACTGTGGCAGTCATGGGGGGACCTGTTGTGTGTGTGTGTGTGTTCGGATGAGAGAGAGAGGAGAGCGAGAATAGTCATTTTTGTTGCAATGATTTTATTTCCCAAATGCGATTCCCAATAAATTCCTGCGAAAGGGCCAGTTTTTTTTTTTGTTGGAGATACGATAGCTTATGTAGAACAAACGTCACAAAAACGTTATTCTTTAAAGTGAAGGGACCCAGAATTTTCTTTGGGAATCCTTTTAACTAAGGAAATGTTGAACGCCCAAGGAACAATCATCAGCGTGTTTATAATATGATATGTTCTGTAGTTGTTCGGTGGTGGCCTAAATAAGTATAGATGGTTGAGGATTTCTTCACGTGTTACCGAATATCTCAGGGGCTGCCAACTCTCCACGCAGGGTGGGGTAGAGGGTTGAGAACTGCACATGCAACTGTGAGCACTGGGTGTTTAGCTTCGGCGGCTCTCGGGGGGGCCCACCACCATTTCCCCGCATGCCATGGAAACCCACCCTCAAACGGGAAAACAAAAGCGCCCTGAAGTTGAAACGGTAGACAATAGCATATTGTGGGTGATCTGGCAATGTTCTCCAGTGTGTTGTGTTTGCACTCCTGTATAAGGCAGCAAAATGTTTTTATTTTTAGTTGCCAAAGCAGACCTAATCTGCTTGATTTAATGAATGCAATGGCCAATCAACAAAATCCACTCACGCCTCAAAACTCTGAAGTTGGGTTTGAGAGTGTTTTTTGCCCATTTTTTCTTTGCGGTGCACTCTTGTTTAAGACCTGCCTTACTACAGGAGTTACATGTTGTTTTTTATCTTCAAATCAATTTGTTACTGGCTTATCGTTGTTACTGCTTGTTTTTATAATATTGTTACTATTATGTTAAAGTACTATTACTATGAAGAAGTAAAAAGTATGAGAACAAAAGGCGGTAATACTTGACTTCTGCTCAAATATGGGTGAATTCAAAGCTCTACAAAGTCTCGCTCAACAAAAAACCTTTATTTGTGGAAACCCCCCAGTTGCATTAAAATTTCGAGGAACAGTTACCACTGTAGCACAAAAGCAGTTTCACTATAAAAACCGTTACAGCGATCAGAAATAAGTAGGGCAGTGAATATGCCACTGCTTTGAATGACTAACGCACAAGCCACAGCTTGTCGACATCACTAGTTTCTCACACTGTACGAAATTCGTCTCATCTGTGGCTCTTCTCGCTACGCGTCACACCAAGGTCCATTTTGGAGAACATTAGCTGAAACGCAGGAATTCGTACGCTCTTCTGTGTCAGCTGCACAGAAGAGCGTGTTCCTTGTGTTGCGGGTTGCTGTCACACAAAAAGAGCGCATTCGATGTGTGTTAAGCCTCATAATTCTCCAAAATGGCACATAATAGCACGCTGATTTGGGTGAGAGACAGAGGCGATGAATGCTTGAATAAAATTTGTATTTTTGTTTTTTTTTTTTTCTTTTGCGTAACAAAAAAAAGTATTCTCGATGTCTTTCATACTTTCCCTGGAACCTTGACACTGTTAGTTATTTGGCAGTCTACTGGGACAGTTCACAGAAGCCTCTCGGTTTCTCATCCAAGAATATTCTTAAATTGTGTTCCGACAGACGAGCATAGAAGTTACGGTGGTTTGAACGAAACATTGGGGTAAGTGCTAAATGGACAAATTATCATTTTGGTGTGGAGTAACTTTTGTAATGGACCGTTCCCTTTTAATGCACTGCTTTAAATTATGCAATCAAAACCGACACAACACACACACAACTAAACACACACAGATGTGGAGTGCGAGAATTCGGAGATCACAGACGCACGCAACATTGTCAACCCTTTCCCTACATTTTTTATTAATAAGATCGCCTAGATATAGATACTAGATCCAGCTACATTATTATCCTCAGCAACGAGTGTTAAAATCGCTGTTTTTTTGAAGTATCCTAATTAATTGTTGTAGAGAGAGACGCGCAGATGCAGCAAGTCAGGTAATGCAACACACAACTTGTCATCTCTCTCGATCGATAATTAATTAACAATAATGCTATAATTGATTCAAATCAATGTGATTCTTAACAACCAAGATTAAGATTCTCTCTGGGTCTGATATGAAGCAGACAGAATGCTTAGAGCTACGGTGCCGTACCTGATAAAATAAACGCCTTGGTTCAAATATCGCGCTGCAAAGAGCACTACGAGATTTTTAAACTTGTCTATAACTATGCAAATGACCATAGGAATACGTGGGATAATCAACGGCTTGCCGTGCATTAAAGGGTTTTTGATAAAACGGTTAAGTTCTTATGGCTATTCCTTCCGATGCTGATTTGCGTCAGCATCTGTGTTTTTATTCACGCTAAAGCACGGCTATAACCGCTTCACCCAACGATTCTGCGTATCACTGAGCAATACCCTTGAGCAAGCCACCCTTAACAACATAACCAATCCATATATAGCATTAAAGCTGTTCCGTGTATTATGTAGTTTCGGGCAAAATTAACTGTTTGTTTTGTTATTTTTTTAGTATAAAGTATAAGTACCAACGCCCCTTCTGGTGTTATGTTGCCATCTTTCATCATCTTAATTTTGAGACCCCGTCTAATAAACGCTTCTCATGGCGAGATTGTTGGATGTGTGCACGCTTCTGTGTGAGAACAGGGGCGGATCTACCGGGTGGCAAAGTGCAACCCTAAGAAAAAGCTGTCCCACTCCACCTACAACCTCAGAATTTATCACAGAATAAAATAATAAATGTAACAGTGATTTTTTTTTTTTTTTTTGTGGTTTCGAATGTGCTACTTTTCAGTGCGCCATCCCGGCGATGACAGAGTAACGCAAAATAATGGGAAAAACAGGTCTACTTTTATTAACTGTGCACGATGGTTGCACTCGCACGCCAGTGTAGTTGGCTTCATTAACAAATGACTTATTAGACCAGTATCTTTTTTAGTTCAAAACCACAGAGCGCGGCCCAGGTCACTAACGAATTGTTTTTTTACATTTGTTTGTGAATCAGCTAATTTTCTTGCTTTTCAGGTAACTCAGAAGTCCTCTGAGGAATCTAATCGCATCCGGATATGTCTGAGATTCTCGTGTAATTGTTTTTAGTGATCCCGTTCTTCGACCGCTCACACGTCAACTATCATCATGGATATAAGCCGTGAACAATAACATAAATCAATAAAAGATGCCGGTTCCACGGAAAACTAATTGCAGAGTTAGGTAAAAATCCATTAATTCAGTTTTCAAAACAAAGACACATTTCTCAAAAAAGTTTAACAAGGAGTGGCTACAACAGAGAGAGGAGAGAGCTGACCCAATCAGCCAACAGGGTTTTATACTACACCTACAGTATAATTACAGTACATTACCAATAAATTACAAAATGGAAATTTTACTGTTCTTAGTACAGTAAAACTGTAGCACAATGTACACCTTCAAGCATGTGACTGTCAAATTTTTTTGTAACAAGTTTTTTAATAGTGTCAGAAAGACATAGAAACTGCGGTAGTACTGTAACTGTAATGAACCTTTTATATTTTTTTTTTTTACTGTACTGTATTGTGGTGCCTGCTAAGTGTCATACAGTGTATTTGGTATGTGAACTTTTCTGTTTTTTTTTTTTTTTAATCTACTGCGAGATTACTTTACAGTAGTAAAATCAAAATGTTTTTTTCCTGAAAGTTCGTTGCTGAATTATACATCTGTATCTGTAATTTAATTTATGTATACTGTAATAGACATTGAGCTGCAAAAATAATTCCTGAATCCTAGTAGAGTTTTTTTGTTACGTGTTATTGATCTAAGTGTTTTCACTGGGCAGGAAAGTCTCTGTGTATTTGAATTGTAAGCATTTACACGCTTTTTTTCAACTGCGTCTTCACAAAATTTTTATATTATCACACAATTTTCTGAAACTTACACTCAAACACCAGAAGCACAACACCAAATCTGGCAAACCATACACATTCTCGGCCTTTGACTGCATTTTTTTCAATTTCACAAAACACTTTTTGCAAACACAACACATAATCTTTATGTAACACACAAAATCTAACAGGAATTAATTTGTTTTTGGCAAAGTGGTGTTTTGCAAAATGGTTTTGCCTTTTAAGATGTTGTTTGTGATGTTTTGAATGCAGTGCTTCATTTTGCAAGAGATGTGAGACATTTTGTGTGTGCAATGTTTGGATTTGTGTGTAAAGTTTTGAAAAAAAGTTGTTTGCGAGGATATTCTGCGTGGTTGCTAGGCTCGTGTTATGCAGTTGCTGGGGTGTTGCTAGAGTACATGGTTGATAGAGTTTGTTCTGGGTGATTACAGACATTCCCAAAAAGAAAAAAACCTCTGAAAGTAATAACACAAAAATCAAACATTGTTTTTCAAAACTGATCCAGTTTCAGTGCTTAGGATATTATTGTATTTCTTTCTAATGTTAGGAAATTCAAAAGTTTTTGTTGCTCTTAAACTTCCACTAAATGTGATTATATCATCTAATACCTTTGTAATTTTATATAGAACTGCATGTCTCTTTAGTGATACTAGATATATGGAAACATGCAGTGTTGGGGGGCCTCCAGCAACGTGGTTGGGAACCACTGGAATAAATGATTACTTAATGGTAAAACAATTTTTGTGAACACAACTGTGTACAGCATGTCAGACCATAAATCCCCAACAATTATGCATGGGAGCTTGCTTTGGTGTTGCCACCCCTCTCATAACCCCCATGCCACCCCCTTTGCCCCCTAAAACATATTTTCTAGATCCACCCCTGGTGTGGAATCCCAGTTTACAGAAGTGAGGAGGGAATATTACTGAATTTATTAGTTTTCCGGTATGATTCTGTATATCCATATGTCCATCAGTTTACACTGTAATGACGCTTCCAAACTTGCGATATGCCCCGAATCGGTCTGTTTTAAAACTAAAAGACAGAAAACAGACATTTCCTCATGCTGAGAGATTAAGCAGATGTATGTGTGTGAGAACAAAACTTCATCATATGGTGTGTTAAAAAAAAATTACACAGCGATAAGATAAAGAGCTCCTACCTTCTCTCTGTTTTTATTTAAACTCCATAAGATGAGGCATGTTCAGAACATTCTCTTGCCGTTTACTGTTGCTGTCAGGAACTATTTGTTAGTTGATGGACGGCATTTAATGAACTTGCTTTAAAAATATACATTTCATACATCACTTTTGGTTTTTGATACTTTTTATTGTGTGGTAACCATTTTATACAAATCAATAAGGTACTGGAGGCCATGCTGTAATCCGCTTTTGGTTGTGCCTAACAACGCCGCTTTCAGCCATGAGTTTATAATCACATACAGCATGGCCTCTCCTACCTTACTTACTTAAATGCACTTCGTGTCAGGTGGGTTCTTTGCCTCCACGTCATGCATTTAAAAGTCCTTCAATGCACGGCAAACCATTGATTATCTCTTATATAACATATTTTTCATAAATATACGTGCATGTATGTGTATTTATATATACATAATATAATATACACAATACACAGACATAAATTATGTAAACAAAAAACTTTGAGTTTGGATGCTATTAATTGCGATTGAATCTTTTGACAGCACTAGTTTTGCACAAGTATATTCTTGTGCGTTTATATTATTTTTCATAATACATACTATTTTTTAAAAGTATGTTAGCGTGTACTTCTGTTTCACACTGTTTTCAGGCATACTACTTATTGTATTTTACCTTAATCTTGCAATATAGCCACAGAATTGGGATGCAGTCTTCACTAGCGCACAGCGCTATGCCTCTGAGATGTTTCTGTAAGCAGACGGTACACCACCATGTGGACCTGTGCCAGACAGCCACAAAACCATGAGAAATATGGTTGCAAGTATAACAAAGATTTTTCTTTGAGGTCAGCAGAGGGCTGGTTTTGTCTTCTAACAGTCCCTTGAAATGCACTGGAGTAAGTTAAAAAGTTGTAGAAAAACAAGCCAATGTAACCACAGGAGTAACTGGTACATGTGTATTTATTCTTTCCACACACAGGTAACAGCTTTTAGACCAAATACACTCATCAAAACCTGCATACTGATCAAATGGTACTTAGCTTAGGCATAATTTAAGTGTGCTAAAATGTACCTAGAATGAGAAGAGAGTTCTTCTCGTTTATGAATATTCCCAGATAGCAACCGTACATCTGCAAGATGTCTGTAATAGATTCACTTATATCTGAAAAGCATCTGCTGTGTAAAAACATCTGATAAACATCTTTAAGATGTCAGTTTTTACATACATCTAATCATAAACATCTTAGACATTTTCTAATTATCTATTTGACATCTAACAGGAAATGCCCTATAGATGTATTGCTGATAAAGGAGAGGCAAACACTTATAAAAAAATATTAGTTCCAGATTTCGATTGAGCGTGTCTTTTAAATTGAATTGTGTATAACCAAAATTGTAAATCGTGAAATTAACCATTTCTCCATTCTTTTCTTTATTTAGATAGCTTGCATTTTTTGCATACTAACCGCTTAGCCAATCGCTAGCTGATTAGTCTGCTAGTTTTTGCTTTTGCAAAATTGCAAATGTGCTTTTCTGAAAGAACAGATTCTCCGGAAGTGGTTGATCACTCTTTGAAACGCTAACTTCCTACCACACCTACTATTTTGTTGTAGGGCCCATGTCCCTGTTTGAGGTTTTATATCTTGTTTTATAACTTTTGTGGGACTACAAATTTAAGAATCTCTGACCCTACAATCCTTACATAACATCATATGAAAAACTAAGGTGAATTTCACGTTGTACTCAGCATTCAAGGTGAATGTAATGGAATCATTTTATTGTTTAATTTCAATATAGGTATTTTGCAGTTATGGGTTTCTGCCTGTCTCTGATCTTCATACTTAGTTAAATTTTTGTGAATATTTGCATATCTCTAGTTATCTGACCAGGTGCTGCTTAAAATATTTGGTGATATAGATTCCAGGCAATCTGTGCATTATGTTCACAAGTCTTCAGGTCAGTTGATGTATATTAGGTCTATTTGAGGATCTATTTGGGGGTCAATTTATTAACCTTTTTATAACCTTGGGTGTAAGGCCAATATGGATAAGGACGGCCCACTTAATGCCTATGAATTACAATGTATGCCCTACCTTAGTCAGACTGTGATGACTGCAGCACCGCACATCAAATTTCCAAATAAAGAATCTTCTGAGGACACACCAAAATCTCCTGGTCTTTGCTTCAGAATTTCTTACAATTTTATGACATGAATTTTCTTAAATTTGGATCATTTTAATGTGTGCTTTAGTTTTTTAAAGCAAATGTAATGGTATAAAAGCATTTAAAAACCTAAACACTCATCAAAGCAGATATATTTAGCCTAAGACATTCACACTAATACTTGGTTTCATCGCCACACAATTATTTTCGCACGAAGTTGATTTTTGTAGTTGCATGCATCTTTGAATATTAAATGATGTGACAGAACTAAAAAAAAGTGCTAAAGAAAAGTAAATTGCACAATTCACATATGCATTTACTTTGGTGCCACTGTAAAAAGTGGTGACATGCAATTGTTACCTTATAGAGCTATTTCTACCTGATTTGTCCTGTAACAGTTTGTTGGTGTAAATTAATTCATATAATTTGATTCAGTGATGTTAAATAATATTTTTTGACTTCAATAAAACCAGTTGATTTAGATGTTATAATTTATTGGTTACCATTTTCTCACTGTTTACTACTTCCTCAAACAGGTGGAACCCCCCTTCCCCCCCCCCCCCAAAAAAAATAGTGAGCGTTATGGCCAGCACACCTGAAGCTCATTTGGGACAGCTTTAAAAGCCAGGTGGAAAGCCATGTGAGTTGCATATTCCCTGGATGAGAGACCATCACCTATCATTTTGTCTTAAAAATGGCCTGTTGTACTGTGTCGCCCACAGGCAGGGGGAGGAAAAGCTTCTGCTAGTGGTCCCGAGGACCAAGATGGAGGCGGTCATCGAGCTGGCACACTCCCATCCAATGGCTGAACATCTAGGAGCAGCAAATACCATCCAGCAGATGATAGATCATTTCCACTGGCCAGGACTGGATGTAGAGGTGAAATGTTTCTGTCAAAGCTGCCCAACCTGCCAGCGTACGTCCCCGCTCTGTCCTCCCCCCAGCATCCCCTTAATACCGTTGCCTACTATTGAGGTGCCCTTTGAGCAATCGGATGGATCTGGTGAGACCCCTGCCAAAGTCGGCCAGGGGCCACAAAAAACAGCCTCGTCATAGATGACTAGGCCACCTGATACCCGGAGGCTTTACTCCTTCCGAAAGGCGACAGCTAAGAACATCGCAGAGAAGTTGTTTTTAACTGTGCAGCTGTGTCAGCATCCCCAAGGAGATCCTGACTGGACCAGGAAACCCCCTTCATGTCCTGGCTCATGGGCTGACCACCTGCTATTGCAGGTGAATCAACTATAGACATCTGTCTATCATCCCCTAGATGGACGGCTTGGTGGAAAGGTTCAACAAGACTCCTTAAACAGATGCCCACCCGAGAAAGGGATTCCAGCCTGGGATCGTGTCATGGTCTTGGTCCCCGTCACCGCATCAAAGTTCCTTGCCACCTGGCAGGGTCCCCTACACTGTCCATGAATGTGTGGGGGCCATTCAGTTACCAAGTCAGACAACCGGGAAGATAAGGAAGCGGAGCAGATCTACCCATATTAACATCCTTAAAAAGTGGATGGCACGCATCAAGCAGCTTGCTGCCTTCACCCAAAACCAGCCTCCCGTTGTGGATGTGGACCCACAGCTGTCCGGCACATAAGAAACAACTGAGACCCTGGTCAGTCAGTTTTCAGATGTGTTCAGTGAGACCCCAGGGTGAACTTCAGTGATTCAGCACGAAATTCACACCCCGCCTGGAGTTGTCGTGCGGCAGTGGGCTTATTGGATTCCAGAGGCTCGCCAGCTGGCTATAGTGGAGGAAATCCAGAAGATATTAAAGTTGGGAGTAGGGATATGCCATTATCACATTTTCATGTTGCGATTAATTGCTAATGCTTTTGCTTTGCTAATGGCTACGGTGACCTCGGAATAAGAGAGAAACAGACTAATATTAGCGTAGATGCCATTCTTCTAACGATGTAGCAAGTACATACAGGGTGTGTTATGGGAAGTGTTTTCCCGGTTCCGGTTTACCTAATTAATGCAGCCTAAATAATCCTTTAAACGGATTTAGATTATTAGCAGCATATTAGTGTGTTATGTGTATCAACCAGTTAAAGAGAAAAGGTCTTTTAAATCTAGATTTAAACTGCAAGAGTGGTGGTCTGCCTCCCGAACAAGTGTTAGTTATGTTATTCCAGATTTTTAGGCGCTATAAATAGGCAAAGGATCTGCCGCCGCACAGTTGACTTTGTAATTATTCTTCTAGGTATTATCAAATTGCCAGAAGATTTTTGAGAAGGCAGCTGACGTAATGAGACTATATGTAACCAAGAGCTTGTTCAAATACTGAGTGCTAAACCATTCAGGGTTTATAAGTAATAAGCAGATTTTAAAATCTATAAGATGTTTGATAGGGAGCCAGTGTGCAGTGTTTACATGACAGAGAGGAGAAGAGAAAGAGAGAGATGCTCTGGTCTCTTTCTATAAACAATGAAGCTGAGTTTAAGTTACTTAAAAAAACAGCGATTTTACCCCCCTCCTTGCTGAGAAATATAATGTAGGATTCAGTATCATTAATAAAAGTCACATTGACAGCGCTGACAACAAGTTTATGAGTTTCTGAATGTTACTTTTTGCACAGCACGATCTCAGATCTGTGTGCCAGTGGTGTGTGTGCGCGCACATCAATTAATGCAGCGCATTGATAAGAACAGTGATTAAACTGAACAGTTTTAATGCATTGGCATTGTCACACACACACATACACATACAGTGATATTCCATACAAATGTTTCCTGTGCTCAGTGGTAGAGCATTGCGTTAGTAGCACAAAAGGTTGTGAGTTTGATTCCCAGAAAACACACATGGTTAAAAAAAAATGTGTATCCTGAATGCATTGTAAGTCACTTTGGATGAAAGCATCTGCCAAATGTGTAAACGTAATACGGTCACACTTTTTTTTTATTCAAGAAACTATAGGAAGGTTTTGGTGATGCATTGATCCAAGAGTAATGTCTTGTATGATGTAACAGTTTTGTGTCTTTGATTACATTTAACTTGAAATGTTCACACTTTCAAGTGGATATGATCTCATTAACCATTTGGGCACATGACATAGTACTATGTGGCATAGTTAAAAATGCAACTTCCTGGTAAGAAAGGACATTAATGCAAAGCTAAAGAGGAGAGTGTCCTCTGAGTGTCTTTGAAGAAGTGTTTGACCTTTGGATAGGTCTCGTATTTTTTGCTCTAGGATCCTTAGTTTTGATCCTATGCTTGGTCTTATGAAAAGTACAAAACATGTAACTTAAAAAAAGAGGATTTATATTTTTTTTTATCAGAGAGTATAGATTATTATTATTTATTCATTTTACAGATTAATTTGTGACTGTGTGTTTGTATTCTTGTAATGTATGTATGCAAAGGAAGATATATATCATTTATTCATATTGGTTCCAAAAATATTTCTGTGTTTTCAGTGTTTAACAGAAGATGGGGAATTCTCCTTTATATGGCCATAATGATAATTTTTTGCTTTGTAGAGCATGTTATGAATTCAGAGCTTGTGAAAGTAATGCAAAAGAGTGTAATTTGACTATGAAGAAATGTAGACATTGATTTTTTTTTAAAGAGTATCTTGTGTCGACACTAACACTTGTAAGAGTACTAATTAAAGTTGTAGTATTAACAAAAAAAAAGAAAAAAAAAGTCAAAGATTAAAGAATGCGAAACCCCATCATGTCAAAACATACATTCTACTTGTATTTTACTGACTAAAAAAAAAATTGAAGATAATTGAGATTTTTATAAATTAAATTATATTTGGTAACAATTTTCAACATTTGCTGCCCGGATTGTTGGACATTTTTTGTGTTGTTATTGTTTATTGGTGCAAATTCAAATGTCATTTAATATGAGTAATACTAATGCAATAGTTAGATACATAATTGAGCACTGCACCTTCAATACTTTTTCTAACTTTTATCATGCAAACATCGGCTTCATCAAAAATAGCTTTAAATTTGAAAGTGCAACAACTTGCTAGAAGAAAGCTTCTTGGGTCATTTGAATAAGTTTGTATTTTTTATTGTATTTGTTGTGTTTCCTGTACTTGGGCTACTTAAAATTACTTTTTTAGATAACCACAAGCCCCTCACCCCACACTCACTTCTAACCCCGACACAAACCCAGAACAAAAGTTGTGACAGGCTCTTTGGCAGCAGTCAGTTTTTTTTTTGTTTTTGGCGGATAAAGCAGACAGATCATGAATGTCAATTCCACGTAGTGGTGGGGGGATAAATCACACAAACAATAACCTTCCAGTTAAAGAAATTATTAGTTTTATTATATAATTTTAAGTAACATAATAAATTAATTAACAGATTGGTTAAATGCCTTAACTGGACTTTAACAAGATGAGCATTACGAAAAATTACAGTCCTAGTACGATTTCTTCATGCAGAATAGGTCATGCTTATACAATATTATCCCGATTCATTTGTGTAGCTCCGGTCCATTAACTACTATTAGACCAATACAATAGTTATATTTAAAACATATAATATTAATATGACTAAAAAGATAAGGTTGTTATTCTAACATTGTATTTAGAAATGTTGAAATGAACATTAAATACGATTAAGAAACAAGCTTTAAAAGATTTCATTGGTTAGTTGATATATGTTTGTGAAGGTGGAAAGATGTAGCGGTTAGCTAGAAAGATATTGAACGTGAAAATGAAGGATCTTATTGTAAGGGGTTTACCGGTGGGGGGGGGGTTCACAGTATTTGAGGACGCAAGAAATGGTAATACAACTGATGCTGCTACCAGTGAATTTTTTTTCTTCTTTTTTTAGATTTAGGGTACGGGCCACAGTAAATACAGCATGTAACAGGATAAAAATCATTACGTGTACCGCACTTCCACCGATAACAACGATAGGAAAAGTTGAGAGGGTAGTGTGTGTGTTGTAGTGTGTGTGATGATGAGGGTGTGGGTAAAACGTGTGTGCTAGGTGTATGTATAGGGGTAAAAAAAATAGCACTTTGCTGAGATCATTTAGTTTTGCTGCGACTTTGTGGTTTGGTAATCCTGTAATAAAATGTGGTTACCCTTAACTTGCTCTACTTGATCTTTATAATCATCTTGTGAAATTTTCTATCAATTTCTAGGCTTAAATTGTTTCGCACACAATTTTTGCTATTTCTTGTTTTTCCCTACGGACGCCTTCCATTTTTAGATCACAAATTTTCAATACATTCCCATAAGTATGTTCTGTACATTCCCTATACCTATATATTTTCTTACAATTTTAGTATATGTTTTTTTCAAACGCATTGCTGTTGTAGTGGAAATTAAGATTGGGTTTTACATTTCTACCTTTGCATCATGTAAAAACACTGGCTTTCATCAAGTAGTTGAAAGTGTACGCTTTGCTAGAAGACACTTGGGGGTCATGTTGCATGCGTTTTGTAGTTTTAGAGTGTGTTTGTAGGTATCGTACTGACCATCTAACTGAACTTGCTTTTCCCTTCAGTAGTCACCAGGGCCCCTTACCCTCACGACACTGTAAAAAGACTAACAAACACGAGACAGGTAAAGTTCTGCAACAGTCTGTGAAGGATAGGACAGTGATAAGGACTTGGTATAAGGATGATGATGATGAAGAAAAAGGAGAAATCTTATTCATATATCTAGTTTAAAACAACACATTGTGAAAAGTTTAGTTGTGAGACATACCATTTTCTACAAAAAAGTGAAGTGTTTTTCCAAACATATTTTTGCAGATTTGGACATATTTTTTGGACAGTTTGTTTATATGATATAAGTTTATATTACATTAGTTTTTATGAATAATTATGTAATTATGAAAATAGTTCTTCATGAATATTGAGCAGTTATTTAACTTTTAAACTTCTCATGTTCTTTTATTGTTTACATTTTGAAGGGTGGTTGCAACCCCAATCAAACTTTATGGGGTATTTGACGGAATACCAAAAATCTCAATTTCATAAACATTTTACAATGATGCTCCCCATTAATTAATGTTTAAGGGTTCAATGCATTTAACTAATATTAACTAACAATTAGCATTATTATTTAATTTACAGCTTTTGAAGCATTTCAAAAGTATTTTTAGATGTATTTCTGTTTTTATTGCCACAGTAGTTCATATGTTAACAAATTTTAACTGATATTAAATATAGGGTAAGTTTTAAAACATGGTATTTTAATAATATTTATAACTTTTTTTTGTGGTTTAGTGCTGCATTTGGTGGTTAAGTATCCGAAGGAAAATGTGTCGACTTTATGCATATAGGCTGGTTTTTTGATCCAGTTTAAAACGATATAATTGCTCAATCATGTGACAATGCTACCTCCACAACCCGATGCAACCCACTTCTCCCGCCACGGCATCACCTGCCACTAAAGGTAACAATGACACCGGCATCACCACACAAGACACACACTCCAGCAATTATACATTATCCTCTCCCCCACTCAGTCTGTCCCCTCATTACCTCTGACCGCCATCCTCCCATCATGCCACACTGTGAACTCTCCTTCAGTGCTGCGCATCATGATCAGTGGTATCTTTTAATAATGGGTCGAATCTTAATATATTAGTAAGGTTTTTCATGATACAAATCTCATACTTTCTTTTAATTCAGGCTGATGTCTTTCACATGCATAGATAGATATTGTCTCCACGCATAGGGGGAGCAAAAATAATATGAACCAAAACCAAGGCATTAATTTTGATGGCCGATGCAAATAATACAAACAGTGGAAGGATTTTCAGGTTGACTTTAAAGTCGGTAAGGGTCGTAAGCTCCTTTTAAATGAATATGTGACCCCTATCCATGTGAACAGATGCCCACATACAAAAAACCATATTCCCACCAACGCAGCCTAGTTTAACCCCCACAGTCTGCATTAGAACCTTAATGCAGCGCTTGGTTTAGGCTTGTAGGGGTGATAGATGTACTCCTCTTCCAATAATTCCGTCATATTCATTAGTTTCTGAAAACATTTGCATTATCGAAACAGTGTTTTTGTATATAATCTAATAACAAATGGCCATTAAAAGTTTGCAGTTTTTTTGGAAACTTCACAATAGGTCTCGACAAAACAAAGCAGTATCACACTCACTGATTGTGATGTTACTTGAGAGTAATTTACTTGAAAGTAGCTTTATAGTAAAAAAACAATTTTTTTTTTTTTTTTGCAGTATCCAGGAGGTCACACTGAGAAAGTTGGGTGTCTTTTATTTGGATAGACATCTAAAATTATTATTAGTTTTAAAACATCACAAACACACTCCTGCACTCATTTTACAACACACCCACACAGTCGTCACCTCACACAGGTAATGAAGTCCCCAGATTAACTTGTACATGAGTTTAGTTTAAGATTTTATTAATTATTAGTATTAGATTATTTAGTATTATTATTATTATTATGATTTATATTATTATTGTTGTAATATTGTCGTTTTTTTGTATTCTCAAGAATATACCCATTTGAAAAAATGTCTTAAACCTAATTTCTCGTATATATCTACACAAGTGCTGTCGTAGTAACTGAGTTACATGTAATCTGGATTACATAATTAAATTCCCCAAAAATGTAAGTAACTTTTTAATTAGGTATATTACATTTTAAAATACTCTGTTACTTTTTTTAATTGATTTAGATGATTACAGATTAGTCACACAAGACTTTGTCTCAGGAAAGTTTTGGTCTGTCAACACCTGTAAAAAGCACAAATCATGTGATTTAATTTTATTTATTATATTGAGTTATTTATTTTTTGTCAAGCCAACCTGTGTTGCACCTAAAAGATTTACCACCTGACTTTTAACACCACGATTTGCATGGTTCACGGTTTTTGATGTAATTTAATTGTCACTAACATGCTGGTAAACAAATATAATATTTTATGCTTTTTAGTATAGGGTTTTAGGTTTTGTTGTTGTTTTAAAATTATTTATTTTAATTATATATATATATATATTATAGATATATATATATAGCTATGACAGTACAGACCAAAAGACTTTGGAAACATTACTATTTTTAATGTTTTTGAAAGAAGTTTTCTTCTGCTCATCAAGCATGCATTTAGGTTGATCAAAAATACAGAAAAAAACAGTAATATGTGGAAATATTATTACAACTTAAAAATATAGTTTTCTATTTGAATATACTTTTAAAAAATAATTTAGTCCTGTGATGCAAAGCTGAATTTTCAGCATCATTACTCCGGCCTTCAGTTGTCACATGTAACATCCCGGGGGTCTATCACATGAGCTTTAGAAATCATTCTAATATTCTGATTTATTATGAGTGTTGGAAACAGTTTCTGCTGTCTAATATATTTGATGATAAAAGTTAAAAAGAACTGCATTTATTAAAAAAAAAAAAAAAAAATTCTAATAATATATATTCTAATAATATATTTTCTTTACTATCACTTTTTAATCAATTTAACACATCCTTGCTGATAAAAGTATTGCTATTTATTTTAAAAAAAAAGAAAGAAAAAAAAAAATTACTGACCCCAAATACTGACCAGTAGTGTATATTGTTATATTACAAAATATTTTATATTTTAAAAACATAGCTTCTAGTTTTTTTTTGTTGTTTTTTTTTTTTTACTTTTTATTCATCAAAGTATCCTAAAAAAAGTATGCACATGTTCTGAAAAAATAATTAAGCAGCAGAACTGTTTCCACCTTTGATAAAATGAATCATCATATTAGAATGGTTTCTAAGAGGATCATGTGATAATGATCCTAAAAATTCAGCTTTGCATCACAGAAATAAATGATAATTTGAAGTATAATAATTTAAAACAATGATTTTAAATTGTAATAATATATCACAATATTACATTTTTTTCTGTATTTTTGATCAAATAAATGCAGGCTTGATGAGCAGAAGAAACTTCTTTCAAAAACATTAAAAATAGTAAAGTTTTCCAAACTTTTGGTCTGTACTGTATATATATATATATTATATATATTTAACCCTGATCATTCACTTTTCATTTGCAGTTTCTTTACAGACACCAGTTTGGAAAACATAGACGTAATTAAAAGTTTAATGCACTTCATGATTTTAATAACAACGAATGGAATATATTTTCATCCTCTGTGTATTTTTTTGTCACTATGGTAAAATATTAGTCCTATATAAATCAATGGGATAAACGTTGTAGGTGAAAAGTACTCTAAAAGATCAGAAAAGTAGTCTGATTATATCACATAAAATGTGTACTGTAATGGATACTAACTATTTTTTTTTTTTCATCATTTTTATAATTTGAAAACAGTAACGGATTTCAATTTGTAAGTCATCTAACCACCAGTTGTCTATACGTTCCTCTGCAATAGTGGTTTTCAACTTTGGATCCTATATCTGTTCTGAGAGAAGTCCCAATAATAAAAATAATTTAGCCACATAATCATGTATGAGAGCAGAGAAAACACCTCCTTTTGGCACAAAAGCTGTTCAGTCTATTGAGTCTCAGAAATACCTCAAGGATTAAAAGTTCCATTGCATAATGTAATTCTGATGAAGGTAATTAATATGTTTTTTTATCTCACACTTTCCACAGTTGCAGGAAAAAGTGATGCAGGTAAGTGTTGCTCTGTTTCTGTTATGCTTTTTCCTGATTAAACATATGGGTCATAAAATATATATCAGTGAAAACTTCAACTTCTTCATGCTGTCAATTCCATCATTACAGTCCCCTCAGCACAAATATCACTAAAGGTAAAGCTGACATCAAACTCACACTCCTGCATTATAACTCTCACACACAATCTCGTAAAGATTTTCTAAAATGTCCTATTAAAATCGAATATTACAGTATTCTTGTAATTTAATATGGCTAATGCTAATACATTGTTGGCTGTTAAATATGAATGAATTAAAATCAGTTATAAATCATTTAGATTTTAAAAATATATTATTTTTTTATATTGAAGTAATTAAAATCATATTTCATGTTTTTATTCATATCTCATTTTAAAAAAGGTAACACTTTAGTATAGGGACCAATTCTTCCTATTAACTCGTTGCTTATTAGCATGCATATTACTAGCATAATTTGTTGTTTATTAGTGCTTATAAAGCACACATTAATGCCTTATGCTGCACAATCATATTTTAGATTCCCTAATGCACCCCATACCTAATGTAATTAACAACTTCCTTTCTGACAATTAATAAACAGCTAATTAGGAGTTTACTGAGGCAAAAGTCATAGTTAATAGTTAGTTAATAGTGTGAATTAGTCCCTTAACTGAAGTGTGACCAAAAAGGGTTTATAAGCTAAACATTTTGTTTGACAAAATACTCACCATCATATAAGGAGCACTTCTAATAAGAAATAAACTTATTAGACTTATGTGGCGATGGCACATGACGATTCCCTTCAGAGAATGAGGGTTACCATAACGTAACCGAGACGTTCTCTTTCAGTCGGTCACTCCCGACGTCATGTCGGATGACCGACGAATTGGGATCCTTAACAAAGGGCAACAGGTACTGCTACTTCAGTGTCCCATGAAAGCCACCTGTGCCACTACTTTTTGGCGTAGGCCAGGGCTTACCACAAGAGGACCAGCTACTGCTGCTATGTCACTACCCACTCAGTACTACTGGATAACAGTGGGAGATAACTTACGCTTGGAAGTGGAACCTGTTTATACATACGGATAAAAATAAAAAAATATAGCCTGAATGCACTGTAATTCGCTTTGGAAAAAAGCGTCTGCTAAATGCAAAAAAAAAAAAAAAAGTACCAATTCCACTTGGAACAGGGACACTGCGGAAGCCCCATCCTTCCCGAAGGAGGTTTCGGAGGCAAATACACAAATGAACATCCGGTTAGGTGCATATGGAAAAAATTGGAGGTAACCCTCTTGGAATGGCAGAAGTCTGCTGGGGAAACACACGGGCTCTGAGGCCATACCGTGGACTTTACATGTATGGAATCCACTTAGGTCTCTACATATGGAACCCAGCCCTCTTCCGGTTCTCACAGATTCATAGAGAGAGGGCATGGCGCCGGAAGCTCCGCCATGTCTGGCTGCCGAGGGGACAGAGGAGCTCAACAGAGTCTACTGTATGGACTCTCTGAAGCAGTTATAGCAAGGTCACCTAGAACCCCCATCCAGGGACATGACATGAAGTTTTCGAGAGGTCTGGATGTGGGTGCCATAGTGTCCCCTGTCTCTGAGTCAGTAGATCCTTCCTGACCTTGCACAGTGTCTGTGCAAGCAGGCTCACTGTTTGAAACACATATTTGCGAAGGCCCCACGGCCAGCTGTGTTCCAGTGTGTCCGTGCTGAGCATTCCCTTGAACAACTGGCAGTGAGAGGTTTCTGGAGAGGCATACAGGTCTACCTGAGCGGCTTCCAAAACATCTCCAAATCAGTTGGACCGTCTGGGGATGGAGATTGCCATTCTCCCGGGAGCGCAGTTTGAGACAGCTCATCGGCTGCCCGGTTGAGCAGCTCCGGAATGTGAACAGCACGAAGCGACCTCAGATGCTTCTTACTCCAAAGGAGGAGGTGGCAGGTGAGTTGCAAAATGTGACGAGAGCACAGACCACCCTGTCGGATGATGTATGCCAGGGGTCAGCAACCTTTTTGGCATGATGTACCATTTTAAATTTTTCTGGTTAACCACTGTGCCAACTCCCACCCCCCCAATGCATTCTGTACAGTACAGTACATACACATTTTTTTCAGAATATACAATAAAAAACAATAGGCCTATTTGATTTTCATGCAAATAGTTTCTGGGGATTTTTTTTCATAAATTATTTTTTAAACTTTTCAGAAGTTTCTTGAATAACAGATAAACAGTGTGACCATACTGAACACCACTGTATGTGTGTATGTGACAAGGACAATGCATTGAAACCGTTCAGTTTAATCACAGTTCTATATTAATGTGCTGCTTTAATTGATGCACACACACCACTGGCACACAGAGATCTGAGATCGCGCTGTGCAAAAAATAACATTCAGAAACTCATAAACTTGTTGTCAGCTCTGCCATGCTACTTTTATTAATCAACACTGAATCGCTACGTTATATGTCTCAGCAACGAGGGGTGTAAAATCGCTGTTTAAGTAAGTTAGCCTAACTAAACTCAGCTTCATTGTTTGTAGAGAGAGACAATTTACACATCTCTCTCTCTCTCAATATGGTTATTTTTTTGTAGAGAGTGAGTAGTTTGCTTCACTGGAATATAGCTGTCAGTCATTTAACACATTTCTAACGTAAAACGTATCATTAAAAATATACTAATATTACAAACCCAATTCGAACCCAAAAAAAAAAAGTTGGGACACTGTACAAATTGTGAGGAAAAAGGAACAAAAAAAGGAATGGAATAATTTACAAATCTCATTAACTTATATTTTATTCACAATAGAATATCGATAACATATCAAATGTTGAAAGTGAGACATTTTGAAATGTCATGTCAAATATTGGCTCATTTTGGATTTCATGAGAGCTACACATTCAAAAAAAGTTGGGACAGGTAGCAATAAGAGGCCAGAAAAGTTAAATGTACATATAAGGAACAGCTGGAGGACCATTTTGCAACTTGTTAGGTCAACAGGCAACATGATTGGGTATAAAAAGAGCCTCTCAGAGTGGTAGTGTCTCTCATAAGTCAAGATGGGCAGAGGATCACCAATTCCCCCAATGCTACAGCGAAAAATAGTGGAGCAATATTGGAAAGGAGTTTCTCAGAGAAAAATTGCAAAGAGTTTGAAGTTATCATCATCTACAGTGCATAATATCATCCATAGATTCAGAGAATCTGGAACAATCTCTCTGCGTAAGGCTCAAGGCCGGCAAAACCATACTGGATGCCCATGATCTTCGGGCCCTTAGATGGCACTGCATCACATACAGGAATGCTACTGTAATGGAAATCACATCATGGGCTCAGGAATACTTCCAGAAAACATTGTAGGTGAACACAATCCACCGTGCCATTCACCGTTGCCGGCTAAAACTCTATAGGTCAAAAAAGAAGTAATATCTAAACATGACCCAGAAGCGCAGGCATTTTCTCTGGGCCGAAGCTCATTTAAAATGGACTGTGGCAAAGTGGAAAACTGTTCTGTGGTCAGACGAATCAAAATTTGAAGTTCTTTTTGGAAAACTGGGACGCCATGTCATCCGGACTAAAGAGGACAAGGACAACCCAAGTTGTTATTAGCGCTCAGTTCAGAAGCCTGCATCTCTGTTGGTATGGGGTTGCATGAGTGCTTGTGACATGGGCAGCTTACACATCTGGAAAGGCACCATCAATGCTGAAAGGTATATCCAAGTTCTAGAACAACATATGCTCCCATTCAGATGTCGTCTCTTTCAGGGAAGACCCTGCATTTTCCACATTTACCACATACTGCATCAATTACAACATCATGGCTGCGTAGAAGAAGGATACGGTTAATGAAATGGCCAGGCTGCAGTCCAGATCCTTTCACCCATAGAAAACATTTGGCGCATCATAAAGTGGAAGAAGTGACAAAGAAGACCTAAGACACTTGAGCATCTAGAAGCCTATATTAGACAAGAATGGGACAACTTTCCTATTCCTAAACTTGAGCATCTTGTCTCCTCAGTCTCCAGACATTTGCAGACTGTTATAAAAAAAGAGGGGATGCCACACAGTGATAAACATGGCCTTGTCCCTACTTTTTTGAGAAGTGTTGATGCCATGAAATTTAAAATCAACTGAATTTTCCCTTAAAATGATACATTTTTCTCAGTTTAAAACATTTGATATGTCATCTATGTTGTATTCTGCATAAAATACTGAAATTTGAAACTTCCACATCATTGCAATCTGTTTTTATTCACAATTTGTACAGTGTCCCAACTTTTTTGGAATCGGGTTTGTAAATTATTTGCAGCTTCATCTTACCTCGCTCTCTTTACCTTTAAACTGACGCTTTGCTATCTTCTTCTGTGAACAGTAAACTTTGTTTTGATTGGCCATCTCAGTCATTTTGACATTGACGAGCGCTGAGGCTTTGATCTAAAGTGCCTAGTTGTAATGAGGGTGAGGCAGAGGGCTGTGTTAAAATCCATTTGCAGAAGTTTAATGAGCAAACAGTTCAACAATCCAAAATGTGGGGCAGAAATCAGAGTCGTTGTCACAGGCCAAGATGTCAAAATCACAGTAATCAGTCCAACCAGCAAACAAGCATGAGGGAAATACAAAAGGCAAAATCCAGAGAAACAGGCGATAAATCATACACGTAGCAATCAAAACAAGACAACAGAAATGCTCGGTAAGGCAGTGATACTGCCAATACTTCGCAAAGGCCTGTTTGGCCTGACCATGCTTAAATGGCCTGTTTGGCCTGACCATGCTTAAATGGCTGCCAAACAGGAAGTGAACACAGAAGCAGCTGGCATTACAGATTCCCCCTCCCCTTAAGATGGCACTGCATCACATACAGGAATGCTACTGTAATGGAAATCACATCATGGGCTCAGGAATACTTCCAGAAAACATTGTAGGTGAAAACAATCCACCGTGCCATTCACCGTTGCCGGCTAAAACTCTATACAGTAGGTCAAAAAAGAAGTAATATCTAAACATGACCCAGAAGCGCAGGCATTTTCTCTGGGCTGAGGCTCATTTAAAATGGACTGTGGCAAAGTGGAAAACTGTTCTGTGGTCAGATGAATCAAAATTTGAAGTTCTTTTTGGAAAACTGGGACGCCATGTCATCCGGACTAAAGAGGACAAGGACAACCCAAGTTGTTATTAGCGCTCAGTTCAGAAGCCTGCATCTCTGTTGGTATGGGGTTGCATGAGTGCTTGTGACATGGGCAGCTTACACATCTGGAAAGGCACCATCAATGCTGAAAGGTATATCCAAGTTCTAGAACAACATATGCTCCCATTCAGACGTCGTCTCTTTCAGGGAAGACCTTGCATTTTCCACATTTACCACATACTGCATCAATTACAACATCATGGCTGCGTAGAAGAAGGATCCGGGTACTGAAATGGCCAGGCTGCAGTCCAGATCTTTCACCCATAGAAAACATTTGGCGCATCATAAAGAGGAAGAGGTGACAAAGAAGACCTAAGACAGTTGAGCAACTAGAAGCCTGTATTAGACAAGAATGGGACAACATTCCTATTCCTAAACTTGAGCAACTTGTCTCCTCAGTCCCCAGACATTTGCAGACTGTTATAAAAAAAATAGGGGATGCCACACAGTGGTAAACATGGCCTTGTCCCAACTTTTTTGAGAAGTGTTGATGCCATGAAATTTAAAATCAACTTAATTTTCCCTTAAAATGATACATTTTCTCAGTTTAAACATTTGATATGTCATCTATGTTGTATTCTGAATAAAATACTGAAATTTTAAACTTCCACATCATTGCATTCTGTTTTTATTCACAATTTGTACAGTGTCCCAACTTTTTTGGAATCGGGTTTGTAAATTATTTGCAGCTTCATCTTACCTCGCTCTCTTTACCTTTAAACTGACGCTTTGCTATCTTCTTCTGTGAACAGTAAACTTTGTTTTGATTGGCCATCTCAGTCATTTTGACATTGACGAGCGCTGAGGTTTTTGATCTAAAGTGCCTAGTTGTAATGAGGGTGAGGCAGAGGCTGTGTTAAAATCCATTTGCAGAAGTTTGAGCAAACAGTTCAACAATCCAAAATGTGGGGCAGAAATCAGAGTCATGGTCACAGGCCAAGAAGTTAAAATCACAGTAATCAGTCCAAACCAGCAAGCAAGTATGAGGGAAATCCAAAAGGCAAAATCCAGAGAAACAGGTGATAAATCATACACGTAGCAATCAAAACAAGACAACAGAAATGCTCGGTAAGGCAGTGATACTGGCAATACTTCGCAAAGGCCTGTTTGGCCTGACCATGCTCTTGGCACTCGACGAGGACCCCCCATGGTCGTGGTGCTGGACGATCGGGTCTGGCTCGATGGAAGTCTTCGATGAGTGATGGATCCAGGATGTAAGGGACGGCTACCCATGATCTTTCCTCAGGTCCATAGCCCTCCCAGTCCACCAGATATTGGAGCTGACCCCCTCGACGTCTTGAGTCCAGCAACTTTGTTCACCTTGCATGCTGGTCATCCATCTATATCCAGCGGTGGCGGTGGCTCTTGGCTCTCAGCATGGGGTCAGCATCCAGGTGGACCGGTTTTGAGGAGCGAGACATGGAAGGAGGGAGAAATCCGGTAATTAGTCGGAAGCTCAAGCTGGTATGTGACCTCATTAATCTGTTTGATTATTTTAAATGGGCCAACATACCTGGGGCTGAGCTTCCTGCTTGGAGGCCGCAGCTTGCGGTCCATTGTACATTTAATCATTTAATCATTTAGCAGACGCTTTTATCCAAAGCGACTTACAAATGAGAACAGTAGAAACAATCAGATCAATGAGAGAACAACAACGGTATACAAGTGCTATGACAAGTCTCAGTTAGACTAGTACAGGACACGTAGCCAGGGTTTTTTTTTTTTTTTTTTTTTTTTTTTTTTTTTGGTTTTTTTTTTTTTTTTTTTGAATATGATAGACAATAAAAAAGAAAAAGGTAAGTACTAGTATTAGTTGGTTAAGTGCAGGCGAAAAAGGTGAGTCTTTAGATGTTTAAAAAAAGAAAGAGTAACGACTCAGCTGTTCGAATTGAGATCGGGAGATCATTCCACCAGCTGGGAGCAGTCCAGGAAAAAGTCTGTGAGAGTGATTTTGAACCTCTTTGGGATGGCACCACAAGGCGTCGTTCACTTGCAGAGTGCAAAACTTCTGGAGGGTGCATAAGATTGAACTAGTGAGTTTAGGTAAGTTGGTGCCGTGCCAGTGGTCGTTTTGTTTTCTGACGGCTCTCTGTAGACGGACATGGGCACTGTCCCACACCCTTTCACTGCATCTGATCCAGTCATCGACTGCAGGTACAGATGAGGGTTCACCTGAACATGGGAACAAGGGGAGTTGGTATCCCAACACGCATTGGAAAGGGGTCATGCCAGTGGAGGAATGCGTTAGGGAGTTTTGAGCATGCTCAGCCCATGAAAGGAATTCTGGCCACCGGTTCTGTTCACGACTACAATAAGTTCTGAGATACCTGCCAATCTCCTGGTTCAACCTTTCCACTTGGCCATTTTACTGTGGATGATATCCTTATGTTAGGCTTACATTGATGTCTAATTGCTTGCAGAGGGCCCTTCAAACCTGGGAGGTAAATTGGGTTCCTCTGTTAGAAACAATATCCTCAGGCAAACCATAGACTCTGAAAAACATGTTGGAATAGGGCTTGGGCTGTTTCCATGGCTGTGGGGAGACATTTGAGAGGGATCAAACGACAGGCTTTAGAGAAGCGATCAATAATTACTGGTATGGTGGTGTGAAGCCATTGGAGAGTGGCAGGTCTGTGACAATGGACAAGGTCTATGGACAAGTGAGACCAAGGATGTTGAGGAATCGGTAACGGTTGGAGAAGACCAGAGGGCAGTTCCTTAGGAGTCTTGGATTGAGCGCAAGTTTGTCGGTCTTGACATAGGTTACCACATCTCTGGTCATCGATGGCCACCAGAAGGAGTTCTGTAATAGGTGGAGAGTGCGAGAAATTCCAGGATATCCTGAGCTCAGAGAAGTGTGAACCCATTGCATGACTCGGAGACGTAAACCTTGAGGCACAAAATGTTTGTTTGGGGGACTGTTTGCTGGTGGTGTTTCCTGCTGATGGGCTCGTTGGATCTCTACCATAATGTCCCAGGTTACCGGAGCAATGATAACAGATGGTGGAAGAATAGATTCAGGTGTGACATTGTTTGTGGATCATGATTTTTGGATGGTGATTAAGTCTTGATGTTGTTGCTGCCAGGCCTGTAGGTGACGGTAAACTGGAAACGGGTGAAGAATAAAGACCAATGGGCTTGACGTGGATTCAGGCGTTTGGCACTCTTGATGTATACCAGGTTTTTATGGTCTGTGATGACTTGGAATGGATTGACTGCTCCCTCAAGCCAATGACACCACTCTTCTATGGCTACCTTCATGGATAGAAGTTCTTTGTTGACTACACCATAGTTGCGCTCAGCAGAAGTCCGTTTTTCTTAGAGTTTTCCTGGTTGACCTTGACACTGGGAAACAACGGCTCCAATCCCGCAATCAGAATGCATCAACTTCTAACACAAAGGGAGAGTCTGGGCCGTGGTAAAACTGTTCTTGAGTTTGGTGAAAGCTTAGGTAGCTTCTTCAGTCCATTTGAGCTTTGATGGTTTGCCTTTTAGCAGTGACGTTAGGGGGGATGTAATCAGACTGTAGTTATGAATGAAGCGTCTGTAGAAGTTTGCCGAGCCGAGAAATCTCTGAAGTTCTTTTACTGTAGTGGGTTGAGGCCAGTCTGTGACTGCTCTGACCTTGGAGTCATCCATCTCGACACCTTGATGACTGATGTTTGTATCCAAGGAAGGACGTTTGCTTGACATGAAACTCACATTTCTCTGCCTTGACATAAAGCTGGTTATCCAGCAGGCGGGAGAGTACGGTCTTGACATGTTGGATGTGTTCAGTTTCAGACTTGGAGTAAATTAAGATGTCATCAATGTATGCCACTACACAGTGGTTCAGAAGATCTCTAAAAAATGTAATTGATAAAAAACTGGAAGACTGCTGGAGCATTAGCCAGTCCATACGGCATGACCCAGTACTCATAGTGCCCCCTAGTGGTGAGGAAGGCAGTCTTCCATTCATCACCTTCACAAGTCCTGATCAGGTTGTATGTGCTTCTGAGGTCGAGCTTTGTATAGATCCTGGCCTCACATAGTTGTTCCAGTCTGTAGATCGATGTTCAAGCTTTGTCGGAACACAAGCCTTTAAAGAGATGTCATTCCAGCTACTTTGAGCAGCAAGCGTTCTAAACTAAATAGCATAATCTGCAGTGGTGCGGTTGCCTTGAGACAAATGAAGCAATTGTGTAGATATATCCTTACCCCCAGCAGGATACTCAAACACCTCTCATTTGTTAGACAAAGTAATCATATGTCATGGTACGCAACAAACGGTCTGTCTCCCAGACCGCTGCAGCCCAATCAAGCGCTTTACCAGAAAGCAGTGACATCAAAAAAGCACATTTCCTTTCATCTTAGTAAAACTGTTCTTCCTGGCTAGCAAAAAAAAAAAAAATCTCCATTTGACGAATAAAGCCCCGGCATTGCTCAGTTGAACCATCAAATTTTTCAGGCATAGCAAGTCTTACCGTCAGGTCAGATGCTCATTTTGCAGCTTGTTGAGCTGTTCTTGGGAACCCTTGAGCATTTTGTTTTGATAAGTGAAAGCCACTTGAAGCTGGGAAACCTTCCGCTGGATTCAATGGAGGCGAAGTATTCTGTAATGAGGGTGAGGCAGAGGCTGTGTTAGAATCCATTTGCAGAAGTTTAATGAGCAAACAGTTCAACAATCCAAAATGTGGGGCAGAAATCAGAGTCGTGGTCACAGGCCAAGAAGTCGTGGTCACAGGCCAAGAAGTCAAAATCACAGTAATCAGTCCAACCAGCAAACAAGTATTAGGGAAATCTAAAAGGCAATATCCAGAGAAACAGGCGATAAATCATACACGTAGCAATCAAACAAGGCAATGGAAACGCTCGGTAAGGCAGTGATACTGGCAATACTTCGTAAAGGCCTGTATAGCCTGACCATGCTTAAATGGCTGCCAAACAGGAAGTAAACACAGAAGCAGCAGAGGAAGTGGTACCAGTCAGAACTCGGGCGAGGGCTCCCTCTGTTGGTGTGGCATTACACTAGTATGTGCAGGGGTCACGCGTGCATCCGTAGAAAAGCGGCAGTTAATTCTTACATGTTAATAGTATTTATAGCTCCTAACAGGCTATGTGACTATGAGAATTATTGCCTCAAAATGTATGTCAGTATGCAGTTTTCCCTATTGCTCGTGTGCCAGCAATTATCCCTTTGCATGCCACTGTTGGCACGCTTGCCATAGATTGCCGACTCCTGATGTACGCATTGGTCGCAGTGTTGTCTGACTAGTAAATGCTTGCCTCGTTAGTGCCCCTTGAGACGGATCAAGGCAAGGTGCACTGCCAGCAACTCGAGGCAGTTGATGTGCCAGTGCAGTTGGGGCTCTGTCCAAACCCCTGACACTGCAAGCCTGTGTTTGAGGCATCAGAGTGAACCACAGCATGCCTGGAGACCTGGTCTAGGGGCACTCCTGCCCGGAGAAACGCAAGGTCTGACCACGGGGTGAAGGTTAGGCAGCAGGCCGTTGTAACTTGGACCTGGTGAGTGCCGCTTTGCCATGCCCACCTCGGGACTCAGCCATGGAGCCAGTGCTGAAGCGGTCTCATATGAAGCAGCCCCAGTGGCATGCCATTTTCCCCAGGAGCCTCTGAAATTTTCATCATGCTCTTGAGCGTATTCAAGCAGTTCAACACCGACTGAGCACGTTCCTGTGTGAGGCGTGCTGTCTGTTCGACCGAGTCCAACTCCATACCGAGAAAAGAGATTCTCTGCATCGGGGGGAGTTTGCTCTTTTCCCAGTTGACCCAAAAGCCCAACAGGCTGAGGTGTAAGAACATCAGAGAAACAAGGGCCTCCTTTGCATCTTTCGAGAAGACATGGGGTACAGGGACAGTCTGGAGGGAAGGACCTCGTACTGATATTCTGTGAACCGCAGCAATGGTCTGTGGTGCGGAAGGGATGACACATGGAGGACACGTCCTTCAGGTCAATTGCTGGAAAGCAATCTTGGGGATGGATGCATCCGAAGATGCGTTCTTGCATCAACATCTTGGACAGTAACCGGTGAAGGGCCCGGTTTCAAGACACACAGGTCCAAGATTGGTAGTCACCCACCGCCTTTCTTGGTTACAGTGAAGTAGGGGCTGTACAGCCCATCTTCAAATTGGCTGGAAGAACTGGCTCTATCGCATCCTTCACCAGTAGATCTGCGATCTCCACCCTCAAGACAGGAGCATTGGCCACCTTCACTGTTGTGGAGCGGGATAACTTAATTGCATAGCCAAGGCTGATGGTCCGCAAAAGCGAGTGAGACATGCTGGGTAGCGCTAGCCAGGCCCCCAGATACCGTGCAAGCGGGACCAACGGAACCACCGCCATACCCGCAGTGGAACACAGGGACCCAACTTGGGCAGCTTGTGAGGGGTCTGGGTGTGTGGTGCAGCGTTTACCACAGGTTGGCAGAGAATGCATGAGTAGGGCTTTTGTTGATGCTCTCGAACCGGCCGCTACTACTGCCTGCTGGCGAGGGGAGGAGGATGAGTGTGGTCCGGTGTGTTGGTCGGTCTGTGACTCTCCATACCCTCCCGGGACCCAGGGACAGACAAAAAACCGCTCTGTCGTCGAGATTCTCCACCTGGCTTTCCTCCGGGGGAGGGAGAAGTGCCTTCCTTCACCATCCCCCCAAGAGCAGCAGCTTCCTCCCTCTGTGGGTTGCCTGTCCCGGGGCTTCTTACTCTTCTGCTCACTGCCAGGTTTTGACGGGGGCCAGGACAAGTGGGCCCTTAGCCTGAAGAACCTGCAGTAACGCCGTAGCTTGTAAGGCAGAGGCAGCTTCTCCACAGGTCGTATAAGCATCGCTGGCCCGACAAGTACCTATAGAGCCAGGAGGGGAGGCATGGTTTGCGCTGCTGAGTGGAGGCAGTATTAGCACACAACTGCATCTCAACTGATCGCTCCACCAGAAGAACCCCTGTATACCCCCTAGCTGCACCACTTTTGAGGGTGGTGAAGGAGGAGGAACCAGCAGATCGGTCTCCGGCAGTAACAGGTGCCGTCCATGACCTGGTGGGCTCATGCACCTCATGCACCTCATGCACCTCCAGGAAGAAAGGCACCGAGGCGGGGCGCTGAGAACCAGCACGGACCACCCCGAAGAACTAATCATCCACCCCGGAGGGCTCGGGATGCGGTGGAGATTTCCACCCGAGCCCTACCCTCTCAGCAGCCCAGGCAGACCGGGAAAGCATAGCCATTATTTTCGGATCCGATTCAGGCATTGCTACAGTCCCGGAGGACAGCAGCCAAGCTCTCCAGAAAGCTCTGGCTCACCCTCCAATGCAGCGATTGACATCCAGTCGTCAGGAGGAGCTCCAAAGGATATTGCTGGTATTTGTTCCTAGAGGGCCCAGCACATTCCGTTGGCAGCTCAACTGGTTGCAGAGTGCAAGAGAAGCGATGGTCCCCCCCGAGGGTTGGTTCCCTGGAGGTTTTGCCATCACTGTTACCCTCTGACCGCCTGTGCTAATGCATGAAGTAGCGCTCCGCCTGACTGACGTCATGATGAGAACTCGATCGAGGCAGAGGCAACAGAGCTCCGCCCCCTTTGAGGAGACAGAGCTTGGCCCGCGACTCCGAAATTATCATCTTCCCGCAATGAGAACATGACTCATCCACAAACGCCTTTAAAAGATGCACCCGTGAATGCTTTTTAGGGAAAAAGCCCTTTTTAGTGTGCTGAAGCGCAAAGGGGAGACGGCCACCTGCAACACAAACAGGGGGTAGTGCAGCCTGATGTGTGCAACCCACTTGAAACGGGAAAACCACCACTGCTAAAGCGTCGTACCCCCAACACGAAGAGCTCTCTAAGAGTGCACTGAACTCATTCAGTCTTCTTCTCTCACTAGAGTAGTCAGGAGCAGAACGATGTGATTGCTCGGCTCTAAAGCGAAAAGCTGAATATGCACTGCATCTGTTTTTTTAATTTATACTCACGCTGTGATCAGTGGCAGCTGCTACTATGTACTTACATTTAAATTAATCATTTGATACAGTGCACTTGTTATTGTACTGTATATATACAGGATGGGGTTACGCTTTAATTTTAGGTGTCCTTGTTTACAGTGTTTATTAACATGATGTGATGTGACATACAGCCAAGTATCCTAAAATAAAACACCTGCATGTAATTACATCTTTAATTAATTTCTGTAATTACTGTAAAATTACTGTGAAACCTGTTCCTAACCTGAACCATATCCCACCTCAAAAGCAGCAAAAGTGTTTTGCAATACAACAGGAACACAATAAGTACACTGTACCTAACATTTGTTGTTGTCGTTGTGGTTGTTGTTGTTGTTGTTTAACTTAAGTTCATGATAGTTAAAGACACCAATGAACATTTTATTTGATTAAATAATTATCATCATGCAGGGAACACTTCTGAAAACATTTGGAATTACACATCAATCTCACCCACACTCACCCCCTCAGAACAACAAAACACCAACAGCCCTGTAGGTAACAGCATATATTTTAACATTGTATTTAATGTTTTTTTTTTATTTTTTTTTATTTACCAATATATATTTTTCTTCATATTAAATGTCTTTTCTGAAATCAAGAAATGTAGACCCTGTACTAAAATTTGTATTTATTGATTCTTTTGTTGTTGTTTGTAGAAGAAGAGTTAGATCATTCAATGGGCAGCAGCTTGTACTGTACTTGTAACTTGTAGGTGAATAGATGAAGATCATCTTCCAGCTATCAAGCATATTCATTTCTGAAAACATTTGCATAATAGAAAAATTGCATTCAAGTCATTTTTTTTATGAAATCTATAACAAAATGAAGTTTTATTTTATATTTTAGTAACTTCACACAGACAAAATAAATGTGCATCACTGATCACAGCATCATCACTAACTGCCATTGCTTTACTCTATTTTTTGAAAAAGCTGTTACAATACTTAGCATGTTTCTATATGCATTACTAAATGGCAATAGTATTTTTTTTGAAAGATGTTTTAATATTTTTAGTGTTTTTATATGTGTTTTTATAAATGGCAATAATAAAATGTATATATATATATATATATATTATATATATACAGTGGGTACGGAAGTATTCAGACCCCCTTAAAGTTTTTCACTCTTTATTATATTGCAGCCATTTGCTAAAATCATTTTTTTCTGAAGTTCATTTGTTTTTTCCTCATTAATGTACACAACAGCACTTCATATTGACAGAAAAACACAGAATTGGTGACATTTTTTGCCACATTTATTAAAAAAGAAAAACTGAAATATCACATGGTCCTAAGTATTCAGACCCTTTGCTCAGTATTTAGTAGAAGCACCCTTTTGATCTAATACAGCCATGAGTCTTTTTGGGAAAGATGCAACAAGTTTTTCACACATGGATTTGGGGATCCTCTGCCGTTCCTCCTTGCAGATCCTCTGCAGTTCTGTCAGGTTGGATGGTAAACGTTGGTGGACAGCCCATTTTCAGGTCTCTCCAGAGATGCTCAATTGGGGTTTAAGTCAGGGCGCTGGCTGGGCATTCAAGAACAGTCACAGAGTTGTTGTGAAGCCACTCCTTCATTATTTTAGCTTTGTGCTTAGGGTCATTGTCTTGTTTGAAGGTGAACCTTCGGCCCAGTCTGAGGTCCTGAGCACTCTGGAGAAGGTTTTCGTCCAGGATATCCCTGTACTTGGCCGCATTCATCTTTCCCTTGATTGCAACCAGTCGTCCTGTCCCTGCAGCTGAAAACACCCCCACAGCATGATGCTGCCACCACCATACTTCACTGTTTGGAACTGTATTGGACAGGTGATGAGCATGCCTGGTTTTCCTCCACACCACATATACCGCTTAGAATTAAGGCCAAAAAGATCTTGGTCTCATCAGACCAGAGAATCTTATTTCTGTTTTTTTTAGCAAACATCCATGCGGGCTTTCATGTGTCTTGCACTGAGGAGAGGCTTCCGTCGGGCCACTCTGCCATAAACCCCCGACTGGTGGAGGGCTGCAGTGATGGTTGACTTTCTACAACTTTCTCCCATCTCCCGACTGCATCTCCTGGAGTTCAGCCACAGTGATCTTGGGTTCTTTCTTTACCTCTACCTCTCTCACCCAAGACTCTTCTCCCCCGATAGCTCAGTTTGGCCAGACGGCCAGCTTCTAAGATAGGGTTCTGGTCGTCCCAAAACGCCTCCCATGTAAGGATTATGGAGGCCACTGTGCTCTTAGGAACCTTCTGCAGCAGAATTTTTTTTTGTAACCTTGGCCAGATTTGGCCTTGCCACAATTCTGTCTCTGAGCGCTTCAGGCAGTTCCTTTGAGACCTTCATGATTATCATTTGCTCTGACATGCACTGTGAGCCGTGTAAGGTCTTATATAGACAGGTGTGTGGGCTTTCCTAAATCAATTCCAATCAGTATAATCAAACACACAAGGCTGGACTCAAGGTGTAGAACCATCTCAAGGATGATCAGAAGAATGGACAGCACCTGAGTAAATTCTGAGTGTCACAGCAAAGGGACTGAATACTAGCCCATGTGATTTATTTCAGTTTTTCTTTTTTAATAAATCTGCCAAAATGTCAACAATTCTGTTTTTTTTCTGTCAATATGTGGTGCTGTGTGTACATTAATGAGGAATAACATAAAATGACTTGAATGATTTTAGCAAAATGGCTGCTTCAATTAGCAAAGAGTGAAAAATGTAACGGGTTCTGATACTTGGCGCACCGACTGTATGTGTTTTTTATACTAAAAAGTCTTAGAACACGTTCTATTATAAACTAAACATATTTTTGAGGTAAACAAAGTTTTAATACAGTATATTTAAATATGTGAAAAAAAAATTCTCACAAATATCAAAAATAGCTTAATTCATAGTTTGTATCTTTTGGTGGCCAATTCACTGTAAATCGAACTTGCTCCCAGGCAAGACCTCATAATTTTTTTTAATGTTTATATATAAATTACTACTTATTAGTAATTTGATAAGTTTTAGATTTGTTTTTCAATGGTGTCCAGCCATCGTTATCGTCTCTCAGTCAAATCTCTCCACTCTCATCTCACGCCACTTCATCAAACCACACTTGCAGAATAACATCCACCAAAGGTACAGCCTGGGCATCAAACCACTCTCGTGCATTATACTACTCACACACTCTTCCCTCCACCTTCCCATCATGACATGCTATGAGCACACCATCTCTGAGCTTTTATTTTATTTTATTTTATTTTATTTATTTTATTTTATTTTAGGTTTTTTATTTTTAGTTTTTTATTTTATATGTTATAGGTAAGACGAGCCTGATATACTTTGTTCATTTAGATACTGTAGAGTTCCCCTCAACACCTGTGTGCCCGCCCTTCCCATCTGCATTTTGTTTTTTTAGGAGGGGACCTCCGTTCATTTGCCTTATAGTCCCCACACAAAAGCTGTTTTTATGTTTAGCTTTGGCAATAATCCATTTTCATGCATTCCCACTCTATTGTACTGTGGGGAGTGATGTTAACTTCTCAGAAAATTGTTCCTAGAACTGTTTAGACTCGCAAACATCGTTAAATAATATTAAAAACAGTTTTTTGTTAATCAAGAGGAAAACTTACCCTGTGTTAAAATAATATGTTAATACCTGTATTTAATAAAATAATGTTAATACCTTTTTGCAGACTTGTTTATATTGGGTTACAATATTTTTTTCTCAATTGCAAAAATTAAATTTAAAAGGGGGGACATGAACCATTGAAATCAAACTGGACCCTTTGTACTTATACATGTATAAATAGACGTTCCTGGTGATATTTTTAATTACACCATTTTGTCGGAAAAATAAAAATATATATACATTCTTTTGTAGTAACCATTCTCTGCACACACATAAAGATTTTTCCAGCCACACAGTCAGGTAATGCAAAGCTTGTTGGGGGAATATATAGTAGTCTTTTCTTCCAAAACATCATTTATTCTGTACTGAACTAAACTCTTTTTTAAAGTCTCATTTAAAAAAACACGTGGCAAGTTTGTGTAGAAATGTTAGCCATTTATATAGTTTTTCATGTTTAATTAACAAAATAAAATAATAATAATAATTAATATAATATAAAAAATAATAAATAAGAGATAATTTAATAATTAAAAGTGTACCATGAAGTATGTTAAATTTATTATGTTGATAATTATTTTGTTAAATTTTTTTAAAAGGTCTTTTGTAACATAAGGGGGTTTTATATATTTGTTATTTAAACATTACAAATATTTGGACAAAAACACTTTCGATGAAAGCCGCGTATTTATAATACATTATAAGGGTATTTCTTAAGGCATTTATAATGGAATGCAATAATGCATTATTCAAAAAAAACTAAACGATATGTTATATTGACTCATGAAAAATAATCATAACAAACGATTTATAATACATCATAATACTTACGTATTTTGTTGGTTATAAGTTTTTAAGAGTATTTGATTTATTTATAACAACACACCAATGGACACTATATGGTTAAATCTACAGATTCATAGTACAGTATAATGGGACTGGATCAATATCATTGACATAATTTTTTTGTTTTTTTTTAGGATCTTTGGGCACCAGGTGTTATCGTACTTTACAGCTTGTGAGTGAATTAGATGTTGGAGGGAGTGTTATGTTGAGTGTTTCCTGTGGAGCTAATGTTAATAAATTTGATGTGAGCTTATACTCCAAAACTTAAAAAAAAATGGGCAGTGTTTTATATGGTTTACAATTTTATGTTTGATGGGTCCCCTGAATCAGTCGACTATAAGAAACTTGCCAAACTAACTCTTCAATAGAGTATTAGTATGCTCCAGAAAGAATGGTAGGGGAAATCTAGTATGCTAGAATAAGTTTGACGTACTTGTAAAGGGGACACTTATGTCAACGTAATCTGTTGGTTGACCAATCAATAAAATAAAGTGTTAGCAATATATTTACAGTAGCAGACATGTACTATACTTCTAACGGGGACCACTAGTCGATATGTAGGTTGCCAAGAGAGTTTTTTATCAACAGCTGTCTAAAGGGTACCCGTTCAAACAAATAATCAAACTGATTTTTATTACAATAAAAAAAATAGTTCAAAGCAAAATGTGTCAGATTACCACCAATTCAATCTTGATCTTATGGCTGTTTGAGATGAAATTTGTTATTATTATTATTATTATTATTATTAGTCTATTATTTATTATTAGTATTATTATTACTACCTTTATAAGGGGTATTTGACCCACTTTAAGTAAAGTAGCATAAGAAAAAAATGGCAATAAGATAAAAAAGTGGGATGGCGCAACGTGTTCATTGTGTTATAAATCAATCTTTTCGGGGTACTCATTAAAAGCCTATAACCAGAAAATAAGTTAATATTATAAAAAATATATTAAAAAAAAAACTCTTCTTATGGAATATCATGAAGTGATACAAAAAACATATTATAAGGTTTCTTATAAAATGCATTATTCATCATTCATTATAATGCATTAAGAATACCTTGATAATGTATTATTAAATACGGGGCGCGCTTCATAGAGAAATGTTACAACCCCAAATATTTTACTAGGTTATCACACAGTGTTTTTTAAGTTACCTTACTTCTCGTAAAAATGTTATTTGTTGGGGGGGACATTCCAAGGTTGTGGAGCTTCAATTTAGTGTAAAAAATTTGTAATTATTGTAATTTTGACCATGGCTAATTTACTTAGTACAAGATTTTTTACAATATATTTGTGAATTACATGAAAAATAATGCTTTCAATATCATGAACTTGAATTTCCTTTAGAAAACAGGCCTCACACCCCTCATGCCACACCACTGCTACATAAACCCCCACTATCACCAGGGGATCAATGGTAACGATTTGGGCCTCTTGAAATGTGTTATTTCTACGTTAATTGAACTTTTGCCAGTACCTCTGTAGGTTCTGGTCAGGGGATAGAGTTTTAAAAAAGGTTATTAACTTTTTATCAACTAGCAGAACCCTCAACCAAAAGTGCAAGTAATGGGGGGGGGGGGACACCATCACCTCTCCTCCAATTCACTACCCATTCACAACCTCCTCACCTCCACACAACCAACCCTCAACCCTTTACCACACATTCAACCAGCATCACGGGGTAACTCCACAACCCTTGTGCCCCTCTGATATAATTATTAGTGTTTATTGGAGGGGACAAAATATTGTGCTTGATTGTTATAATGATTAAACTTTTTAAATATGTGGCAATTGTTTCTCAGAGACCACAGGAAGCCCAATGTGAGTATTTGTTTTTGTTTGTGTACCTGTTGTGTGAAGTCTAACTTTACAACCCCAAATTTGTGTTGTTCAAACACACGTTTGGCTTCTTATGAATTTGGTGAATGTTTTTATACAACCACACCTTACACCAACCAGGTCAGTACAGCCCCATACGACGAGTGTGAAACAAAACCGGAGCTCATGTGGTGAAATACTTCAACAACTCTGTGAGGACCCCCAAATTTCACACACAATCAGATAAAAAAGGATAAGCACCAATGGAGATCCGTGGCTGAAGCAAATATCTAACCAAAACTACCTTTAAAATTCCCATTTGAATGGTTAAAACCATGCGCAACACGTGTACACCGTCAGTGTGGATCATGTGAACCTAGTGAGCAACACCTTTTACTTCCAGTTTAGTAAGTGTGAAGAAGAAGATTTCTGCGATGAATTGTAAAACATTTTACTGAAATAGGGACTCCAGATGGGGGGGGGACATATTTTACAGTGACCTCACAGTTAAAAAATGTCCAGTTTGTTTACTCTTAACATTTTTTTTGGGACTGATAATTTTGTTACATAATGCATAAATGACTAGTTATGTTTTTAAATGTGATTTTTGGATTTTTTTTTTTTTTTTTGGCATGCCCACAGAAGAGCAAACGGCAATTCTTAATGTGAGGTTTTTTGAACTGTGTAATTTGTATTATGTTGCTAGGAATAGATTATTGTGAATAATATCTATTTATATTTGTCTCTTAATTCTTGGTACAGAAAATGGAGAAACTGTTCCAAAAAAAACTGTTGGTGAGAGAAGCTGTGTGAAAGATAATGAAACGTTTTCAGTGTAGTTTTGAAAGGAGTATTCAACATGATATCCAGTGGGATCTGACTGATGTGTTTGAAAATAACGGAGCAAAACTCTTGTGCCTCCACAACCCCACAACCGTTGTACTGGACAACCATGGTACCTACACAATGAATGTTGCTTCTGCCCCCCCAGGTGTGGTATTTAATAAACTAAACAGATGTATCCCCACCCCAACAATTCTGTTTTTAATTCTTTTCATTTTTCAACGTGAAAAAAAACATTGCTCCATTTATTCTACTGTTTAAACAGAAGGGGGAAATGTCTGTAGAAATAATGTCTGAGTTGTTTAAGCAATCACCACACTCACCATTTTCATGATGTTAGAATTTGACTATTTTTCAGTTCATGAGTTTGTGTGTGAATTTGAATGTGGTCACAACACACATGAGGGCCCAACTGGAACTGTTAATGGCATTAAGTTGCAAAATGGGGGTGGAAGCTGAATTTAAATATAATGATTAACACATTTCGGTAGATGGCATTTCAAACACTGATTATTAAATATTTGTTTTAATAGGGTTTTCTTTGCGTACAAGTATGCAGCACATATTTTGTGTATAATAACAAAATTTAAAAAACTAAACTTAAAGAAGTTTTACACAAATGTTATAAATTTTTAACTTTTTGTTTTGCTACTTTTAATTCAAATTCATTTGTCATTTTTTCATGGTTTGTTGCTGGGGGAGTGTTTGTGAATGTGTGATTTGGGGAAACAGTTTGATATGGTTAATTTTTTTTTTTTATCAACTGAACTGTTTTGTTTCAGTCAAGACCTCTTCAACAAAAACTCAGTGAAACTATTTCCCTCTCAGTTTGGAAAATGGGGGGATGAAAAAAAATAAAAACCAACACGATGTAATGCTGCAATAACTGCTTAGAATCCAACTGCATCATATGAGAACAGTAAATAATAGATTGTTTTACTGGTAAGTTGTGAATGGTTCCATAACATATATATATTTTTTTATTTTTGAGACATTTTATGTAATTTGCTCTTCTTTATGGATGGTCAGGAAACAGCATAATTTTATGGTTAAATATCCCAGTGTCATTATTAGGACCAGACACAGAGTACACCTTGCACTGGAGAATATCCCTTACGAGAAACAAACACATCAAGAGTTACCGGAAGATGCGCTGAGTCCTTTCAAATAAATAAAGAAATAGCACGGTAGGAGCTCTATTATACAGCAGCACTGGTTTCAAGGTCGAACCATTTTGATTGAGATTCCTGCACGACCCTCGGCAGAATATTTTCCAATGATGTCAGTGATGACTAGCAAAAAAAAAAAAAAAAAAAAAATTGTTTACATGTAGGTAAATGTACAAAAAGTATTTAGACTCTTAAGGTACACTTAAAACTATATAATATTAAATGCTGAATGCTGATTAAATGTTTTCATTGTTATATTTTAACAGCATCTTTGTTTTCGTCCCCTTAACTTGACACAGCAATTTATAAATGGACTTACATTGTACCTCGGTTCTTTTCATTAAGAAACTTATCGCTCTCCAACGTGTATCACTTTGATTTCACTTTAACCTCAAGCACTGATTTAAACTAAATATTTTGGTGTTCTGTTTGTTTGTTTGCATTTTAAGAAAAAATTCTATTTGTTATTTAATATATGATACTTGCTATTTAATATGTTATCTAATACTTCAGACGTATTTAAGTGTGAGGACGGAATCCAAATAGGACCACTGTTCATTTTTGTTGTGTGTTATGGAGAGCCTTGGGTACACTCGATCATGAATTTGTGAAGATTTGTTTTTGCATGTTGTGATTTCTATTGTCTTTCTTACAGATTGGCAAAAGAATGGGCGATTTTTCAGCCCCTATCCAGCACCTCATTGGAAATCTCCTGGAATTCACTCGAGGGAGATAAATGCTCAGGGATTGAATGGGACAGTTATTCAGTCAGCTGCAAAATCCGTGGCAGTGATGGGAGCAGCAGGATCGTAAAGAGCTCAAACTTTCCTGTTGTTTTACCAATACACCATCACTGAAATTATCATCTGCACATTATCTGTAATAATACTCCAGGGTCTTTTATGATATTAGTAGAGGTAATAGATGTTCAGTGTCTAATTCAGGTATGTTTTGTCTTTTCAGGTGTGAGCTGTACAAAACTCAGTGGCACTAGTACAGTCTGTAATATTACAGGATTATTGCCATATAAAAAAATATGAATGCAGTAATTATTGGAACAGTCCAACCAAAAAAGATTACATAATTTACATTGGTAACAGTGCAACGAACCTTTCTGACAGTAAGTCATTATTTATTGGAATTTTTATTATTTCATATCTCTTGTCTCTCTGCCATTCTTCATTTGTGGTTATTTTCGGAATATTAAGATTTTGGCGTATCAGCTTTGGAACTTTTTACCCCCATGCATTTTCGTGGTCTAGATATGTTGTATTGTTTGACTAAAATGTGTTTTGTTTCAATTCATTTGTTTGATAGAACCCATTTTCAAACCAAAACTAAGTAGATAACCTACTCACAATTCTCTTAAAATAAATTGTGAACAAATGGAAACAGATCTCGTTCTGGAATGGAGGAGAGGGAACATTCCACCAGCTGAAAATACAACATACAATGTGAGACCCACCAGCAACTACCCAAGGTCCACAGGACAAATGCGAGTTTTAAATTTGCAGATCTTTACCTACCTAATTTGCAACAATATGATGTTAAGGTATTTGAATCCCACCTAATGTCTTTTGAGCATCTGTCATTCATTAAAGCCAAAGAGCCCATGGGTTGGAATTGCAGTGTTTCACACTTCACAATTTATTCATTTCAGATTACAGCCAAGAATAAAGAAGGAGATTCAGCTTTCCATGACTTCTGGTAGCTACTACTAAATTTAAGAACACCTTTTCTGATTCCAGTGCAACAACAGGAGAGGTTAATATTTCAATTAAGGTTCTATCATTTTTATCTGTTCAATAATATCTCCTCCCCAAAGTGCTTTGAAGTTGCACTTTGTAGTTTTAAGCTGGCATATATATCTATATATAATATAGATAAATATATATAATATATATAATATATATCTAGGATATATCCCGTATATTTTTCAAGCAAAAGGTTTAAAAAACATGGGGGAGCTAGGATACAAGATAACTGAGTATTTGGACGGTTCATGGGATCTCAGCATGATCTCAACAATTTGGTAAATATATCTGCTGATATTGGCATTATTCATTTGTGCAACACCTTTTTAATGCCAGAAAAAAACTGAAGATTGCAACCTTTAAATGTACACACATACTAGAAGGCAGTTTATTCAGCCTGAGTTTCAGTGTGTTATTCCTCAGACGAACGATTATGGCTGTCGTTGCATTCCATGGTTTTCCCTGAGTGTTGTGATATCAATTGCGCTGCTCTTTTGTATTTCTTTCAACAAATTTACCCTTCACAAAAAGAAAGCGGTTAGTGTCACAGTAAATCACAGCTGCCCTCTGAACTCTTAAGACACATTTGTCGTCTGGTGTGACGTTCATCAAATGTTCATCAATGTTTCTCAATGGAATTTCTCACCACAGTGATGGGAGAAGATGGAGAAGATGCAGATTGTGTTTTATGTGAATGTTCCATGCATGTACACAGAATGGAGACAATAAACAACCAGACCAGGGGTGAATATGAATGGTTGCAGTTTTTTTAATGGACAAATACCTGTGTTAAAATTGAAAAACCATAATAACCATCAGAATAGATGACTGCATACTCCAGAAGCCAGCACAACTTTTGGAGCATTCTTTACAGCTGACCGCAAAAAGTATTTTTGTATGCTTAAGTCACACTTGAGAAATTTCCAGTTTATTAACACTTGTTTTAGATTACATTTATTGTAATGATAATCATCACCTAAACTGTGCATATAAATGCATGTCAAATACTCCTTTGGGGACAGAAGAGAGAATGGATGTAAATGGCTATTCCTTTTCTGTCAGCAGTTTAATGTTAAAGTTTTGTTTAAATGGAATTGTTTTGTCAAAAGCTTGCTTTACAGTATGTATGTCAACAAATGATTGGACCATAAATGCAATACAATACAGCCCTGAGGTTTAAATATCGGACATCTTTCGCTTGTCTGAAAAGTTGAACAAGATGTTCTGTTATGGACTTGACACAAGTACCGGCATTAAGAGCCTATGGATGCAGAAAGAGATTACAACCTTATTCCACATAATTGTTTACAGTCAGTTCTGTTAGTATACTAATTGACTTACTTTTTATTAGTTTCATCTAGTGAATAATATTCAAAATTGCAACCAAAGGAAATAGATTTTACCATGCATCATTTTACAATAATTATTTGCCATGCATAATTCACATATAGACCTGCATTATTGTGTTCTTCTTGCCATGTAACAAAAATTTAGATGTACAGAGTGTCCTAATATTTTACTCGGATTTTAAAAAAAACAAAAAAAAAAAAAAAAACTTATTTGCCAAAGGGGAAATGCCTTTTTCATGTTTTTTTTTTCTTCAAAAATGTGCATGCATGTATCTAGGTAATAATGATATCTTTAATATCTGTTTAGATTTTGGTCCTTAAAACTTTTCTTCTGGTATGTTCATTCTTAAGGCGGCTATATGGCTTAGTTTCCAGAGATATGGGGAGCTCAGTTGTGGGCTCATGAGTAAAACTTAAATTATAACGCAAATGTGGGTCACTGTGTTATACAACTGAATATTTTTCTTTTAAAGAGCAATGTCTTGAAAACAAAATAATGTTAAAACTAGGAATTGTATCTTGTTTTTTCTCTATGAAAAACAAATGCATAGAAACATTCAAACAATATTGTTTTTATAAAGATCAATGGTGTTCTGTAACTCAACAAGTATTGAAACATATCTCAAAATTCCTGTTAGATTCTAGGTTGTATGGTCACTTGCATATAGCTAATACCTTACATTGGCATTTTCAGGTAGCAATGTCTTGAAGAATCAAATAAAAGGGTGCCTGTTATTTCAAATGACATAAAAACAATGCCAATATTTAGATTTTGAGAGTCCCAACTATACATTGTTTACTTAACAATCTGTTACGTAAGAAAACATGTCTCAATCAAAGACACCAATGACGCGACTCAAACAAGGATAGTATTATACTGCTGCCAGGGCCGTAAATCGATGAACAGCTGGCTGTAAAAACGTATTGGATAGTCCCCCGTGACCTCGTTATATTCTTGCTCGGAAGACTGTGGACTACCCCAATGCAGAAAGGGGGGGGGGGGGGAAAGAGAAAAGATCCAGAGAAAGTAACGAGCTATAAGTTCAACTTTTTCAACTTCTGACAGGAGACCTAACAAATTTTTTCGTGCTCAAAAGTTTTAGTCCAATTATGCTTAGTTTGTCTGTGAACTTGGTCATTTTATTTACTTCTGAAAAGACAGGCTTTAATTCTCAAAATAGAGGACTCCTTCCCTGTCAACTCTTAGATCTGTCTTTTTAAGATAATATATCCCACAACACAAATACAGAAGATGAGTTATTGTTTCTCTTGATGCAGGAGGCTTTTATTATATCTATTAGTACTAAATATCATTAGGCTATATGCCAATTGATATCCTGTTATACAGTATAAGCTCAGTCTTACTTTATTTCAGTCATCATAGATCTCTCTCTCACTTTTGGTACCATCTCAGAATACAGAATAAAACTGGTTTAATGAATGCCTTTAAAGATAAAATTCCTTTCAGTTCTTCTTCAACACTTTCCATTTTAAAAATCAAGGCATCTTAATTTAAATATTTAAGAATTGAGGATAGAGGAGAATTTTCAGTCATTATTTAAAGCAAACTTTCCCACCTCTAGTGGCCAACGTGCAAAAAAAGTATTTCAGTTTTGGAAATCCCGTCCCTATTTTTCTTGTTATGAAGGGTTAATGTTTTTTAAATGTTAGTTTTTGCCAATATTTTTAAACAAATGGACTAACTTATTCCTTTTTTGTGAGACTAATAAAGCCCATAGGAATAAGTAAAAAACACCTTTTGTGAATCTAAAAGCTGAAGGTGGAATGGCTCTTTCTCTCTTTATTTATATGCTCCGGGCTCTTCAAACTATCATAATGTGGTTAGAACAGCGACTTTTACAAACTTGGGTCCAACTGGAAAGAAAAGTATGTGGCCCCAGTATTGACATATGGCATATATTCTCACTTTATAACTCACTGTTATATCAAGACTTAACCTTCTAGAAGGGCAAACTACAATGGAAGCAGTGAAGTAGGTGCGGAAATAAGTGACATTTCTCTGGGTTAATGAATTCACAATCTTTTATAAATACATATTAACTCTAGGCAGTGCCTTATTCAATTAAGCTCATTCATCATACTTCATTATGACTTAAAATCAAAACTACATAGACTTTTATATAGGATCTTTCCCCACATGTGATTAAAAAGCCATTTGAGCCATTTGTAACATAGCAAGTAAGTAACAGTGCCCCGCAACCGGGCCTTAAGCGTAGTGTCGCTATAGAGTTAGAACCAGTGAAAAAAGTATGCCAAATCAGTCACTGTATGAAATAACTTAAAGGGGTAATATGTTTCTAGATATAGAAAGAAAGAAAGTCATGACTTTTGCAAAGTATGGCTACACATACTTTTTGGAAGTGGTGCTCTGCATTTACCACCATCCAACGTGCACACACGCACACACACAGCAGTGGAGAAGGTGAACACACCGTGAACCCACACCTGTAAAGCCGAGAAGCAGTGCTAGCTATCTATCCAGTGCCCTTGCGCAAGGGGCACTTCAGCAATGGGGTATTGAGAGTGGGAAGAGAGTGCTGTCTGCATTCACTCCCCCCCACCACCTACAACTCCGTGCTTACTTACACCTTACAACTTCTCTTTGGAGTGTTATGGAGCTCCTTGTGCATGAAAAAATAACAGGAAATGCAATCGACCTCTGACACTGTTCGGATCACTCAAGTTCGTCTTTCTGTCTACCTTTGTTCCGACTCCCAACTGTCGTCGCCTCTAGCCCTGGGGCGGAGTCGTCACAGAATTTCCTCTACTCCTCTACTGCTTCCTCTCCTTGCCCTCCTGGCGATCACCTCAAGGCCACGGTGTGATGACTGGCTGTTTCGCTGAGAAAGCCAAAACTAGCTTTGTTTGGCCTTCCAAAAGAAGAACACATGACTAGAAATCCATGTTTATATCATGTTTATAATGGGTTTTGATGTTTTATTGTCCTCAGTGTCCAACATCTGGCTGTAACAGGGCATCACATTAGTATTAAGGGGGCATAACATTTCTGTCACACGCTTGAGGTATTCAGCAAAAACACAATGCATCTGGAGTAGCTGGCACAGTGCAGTTCGCACTTTACCTCGTTGTTTCAGAACCGATGAGCTTTCGTAAAAATTTCGACGCGTTTCAGAAGTATGTGGGAAAATAATTGTTTTTTGAACCTGTAAACGCACATAAATACATTTCATTACACCACTACACAATGTTCTTTTTGGCAACGTCATAAATGACCCCTTTTAAAGCCACTCCTGAAGAAGAAATAGCTCAACAACACTATGAGTCAATGAAAATGACAATGACGTGAAATAAAAACATCATCAAGATTTAAAGAAGACAGTGGCTTGATTAAGTGTTGGAAATAATGGATCATGGAAACTCAAAGAACGGTAACACAACTCCAAGACATTTACAAATTACACACCCACCATAGATATAGTAGTGTGAGAATGTAGTTGTTTAGACTGCCAAATATGTGGTTTGTTAATAAAGATAAACTTCTTTTTAAAATTAGCTTCAACGTTTTCAGAGATGTGAGCTTCAAGATCCAGATTCAGATTTAATTTGTCACATACAAGTTATATAATATACAACAAGCAGTGAAATGTAGGTCTAGATATACTCCTAGCAAACTTTTATGATGGTTTTTTGTTGTGTTTTTCATTAAATATTATTTTTCAGTTGGATAAATTACTGACATGTATAATTGAGAGCAGCATCCCTTGGGATACCATAACATGTACCCATGATTCCTGGAGGATAGACTCAAGCTACTTCAGGACTAAAGTGAGGCTTAAAATTAAACCTGCATTTGTGTTGTACCCTACATGTTGTGTTTTTAATGAAGACAACACAAAAAGAAGTCCTGAAATCGCTGTAGTCCTTCCTCCAGGAAATCAGCCTTCATTAAACTCTTGACTAGACTAGGTCTAGGACTATTTAACTCTATGACAGAGAAAGCAGGACTTCTGTTAATCTGGTTTTAAAAGTCATTTTAGTCCAGATTTTGACTTAATCTCTTTTTAGGAAACTGCCCACAAAAAAGGCAAATAAATCATTGTTATGCGATATTAAAGATTTAAATATAACACCTGGTTTCAAAGACAGGACTCTTTCGGGGACTGAACCGAGATATAGGTCATAGTTCATTTAGGAAAGTTTACGTATTTTTTTTATAAATTGTGCCTCAAAAAAAAAAAAAAAAAAAAAAAACAGTACTGGTTGTTGAATCTCGGCAACGAGAAAGGTACTGATTTATGTTTTTTTTAGGATTGGTCAGTGCTACGTTTCTGTCTGTCATCTGAAAAAAGCCAAATTTACATTTTAGTCCGGGACTTATTCTTTAAGCCTTGTCTGTGAACACCAGGGGATTAAGTTTTAGGGCTACAGTCATATATGAAACTTACAAACCTGCCAGTAGCGTGGCCAGAAAGTCTTTACGAAATAGTAGTGTATCTTCGACAGAATCATTCATTTTAGCTGAGATCATTTCATTTAGCATTGTGTGGATCAGGTTTGGTGAGGAAGAGGAAGAAGTCACCTCTGATTGACATGAATGTGTGTAAAGTTAGCAACCCCTGCCAGATAATATTTCACTGACACCTAGTAAAATGCCTACAGCTAGATTAACCCTTCAAAGCAGGTTGTAACTTTCCACGGTCATAGAAACAAGGGATGCTTTTGCAGAATGATAAGCCATTTAAAGTCTGAATCACTTGTGCCAATCTTAATTTGTATGAAAAAAATTATAGCCCCATCATACAGGAACAGTTCCATATAATTACCCTATCCCCAGTGGCAGTAGTCTAGACCACGATACTGGGGTGGACCACGAAAGTTTTTGTTTTATGATCATTGTCATGTATTTATTATTTATTTATTTAAGCTGTTATTAAGCGTTTTGTGTGTGTGTTGTGTTTTGTGGGTGTGTGTGTGTTGTGTGTGTGTGTGTGTGTGTGTGTGTGTGTGTGTGTGTGTTTCCTTGTGTGTGTGTGTGTGTGTGTGTGTGTGTGTGTGTGTTTGGATTCAAGTACTGTAAAACATCCCATGTTTCGCCTCCTCTAGATCAAATGTTTTTTGACCAAAAGATTTTAGAGATAGAGAAGCTCTGTTTATAGGAAGCTGATACTGATTGGAAGCACAAAATGGTTGTTCAAGATTGAAGATTTTATTATTCGCATTGTACACAAATGATTTATATAGAGAAATATTCAGATAACATAGCTAGTGAAATGTGAGTCAGGTCCGCTTCATGCACAGTGCAATTATTAAAGAATACAACAGCAGGATGAAAATATACATAAAGTATAGGTATGACAGAAGGACATAAAAGAGTAAACAAAATAAAATATAAGAATAAAATATAAAAATAATATGATATACTTTTAGGAATTAAATATGAGAATAAAAAATAAGTGTGCATTAGGGCTGTGCAGAAAAAATCGAAAACCGATTGGTCATGCGCAATTCATTCAGTTCGTAAAGATGTTCCTGGAATTAAGTAGTATAATTCTCCAGCACGTGCGTTTACGATCATGGTTGCCAGGTTTTCACAACAAATCCTGCCCAGTTAGCTTCTCAAAACTAGTCCAAAAACGTAGCCGCAATCCGCGTTTCCAGCAGGTTGAATTATGCAATGTGAATATTTACACTAGGCAACCTGCCAACAAAAAACGTATATTTTAGAAACCCTGGGATGCGAATTTTTATCGGGGAAGAACCCTCCTGGAAACGCGATTGCGGCTAGTTTTGGAACTAGTTTGTGAGAAGCAAAACTGGAAGGATTTGTTGTGAAAACCTGGCAACCCTGATCTAAAAACGCACATGCTGGAGCTTATTACAGTCACTAACTTCAGGGAGCGCCCTTTACTGAGGAGATGCGCATGAAAATCGAGATATTTACAGGATTTTCTTGCACAGCCCTATATGTGCATGACAGTAATACTTGTAGTACTTAAATGAATTAGAGGTACACAGGAATGTAACCAAGAGGCGAGATGTGCATATGTGCATTATACTGTAAGTCTTAAATATTAAGATACACACGGAATGTGCAAGGAAGGGGTGAAACGATGTGCGAAAACAAGTTGTGAGCACTGTCAATATGTCTAATATGATGGTATAGAGAATGAATAATACTCTTACTGATGTAAGTGAATTGATTTAAGCTGGAGACATATAGATGTTTAAGAGGCTGGTTTTGATTTTTAGTAGCCTGATGGGCCTGGGGGAAGAAACTCCTCATTAGTCTCCTCAGTTTTTGCCATCGGCTACAGTAAGCGCTTTACCAATGGCAAGCAAAAGTTGAAAAGACCGTTACTAGGGTGGTTGATGTAGCAACAGGAGTTCTGACACACCGCAGCACACCCCCACACCCCCCCCCCAACCACCACCACAGTCTTGATGAATTTTTGATGATTTCAACAGCTCCTGCTTTTGCAGCGTTTGGACGGGTAGATGTCCTGCAAGGAGAACGTGGGCAAGGGAGCAGGACCCTGAGACCCGCGAATGCCAGCTCAGCTAAGCGCACAACCTCTCGCACAGGGCTTTGCACGTCCTGACTTTAGCTGTTTCCATACCACACTGAGATACACTGGAGTCAATACACTTTTTATGGACCCTCAATAGAAAGTTTTCAGGATTGCTGGGTGAGACCCTGAATTTCCTCAGCAGGTCGAGCAAGATGGTTACAGTACCACTATTGCCTGGCTTTATTAACCTGAGTTTGAATGTGGGTAGTCCCAAGGTCCAGTCCTCCCTCGGAGATGTTTACAACCAAGATACTCGAAGCTGCTCAACAGCACTGCTCCCACAAGTGTGGACTCACTGATCAATAAGAAGGCAGTTATACATGCTGCTGCTGGTCCCTCTTCCCTGGTAAGTGCAACATACAATCAAGCTTGAGTTGTTTGCTCACCAAAAAGAGATAGGAAGAGAGCAACTGTCCTCGCACAATGAACGAGCGCATGTAAGTTTCTCTTCTCTACCTCATCCAAGTATTGCTGTCCTCATTATTGTTGGTGAGATGGGGAGGCCTGAACCACAGTATCAATCAGCAAAGTGATAATAGATGTGGAGCTGTGGGAAGGGACAGCGCAGCTCCATTAAGTGCTTTGAACGGCTAGTCTGTCCCCTCCCCCTCTCCCTGGGACCCCTTCCAGTTTGCATATCGGTTCAACCACTCGAATGAGCTAGCCATCGCCACTTTCTGCCACGTGCTCCTCAGACTCCAGCACTCACACATCTAGATTAAAAAAGACTCAATACGTCAGAATTGCTGTTCATAGACTTCAGTTTCAGCATTCACAAGATCACAATATGTCATGTCCCTCAACAGCTCATTTCACAAACTGGTTTCCAGCTGGGGCTAAACACTTCCTGTGTGCAACTTGCTTTTTTGGACTTTCTGACCACCTGGCCGTGGGTAAAGAGGTTTAAGTTGGGTCGATGCTCATGTAGTGGGAGGGTGCGACTTTTTGTGCGTGTAGGGTGGACACCTCTTAAATAAAATGTCTACAGTCATAGATTAACACATGTCTCAGACCCCAAAAACACTAATACGATGTAAGAGCCGACATGATATTCTATCCCAAGTCTGCAGTGCGCGTAACCGAAGCGGTCACGTGCTGTGACGAGGCACGCGAATCTCGCAAAAGGTATGGTGGCAGTGCTAGGCGGGAGGGCACCCCGCTCATTGCGCGCCACAGCGCACATCGGTACAATCCAAAAAAGCAATATGCACCTCTCTTACCACGCCACGTTAGCCCTCCTTCAACACAAAGTCTCCACGGTCCTTAGCGGTTGTGCGCAGCACTGTGTAACCAGGCTGCAGGGCGCATACTGGCTGCGTGTAGCCTGGTATGCAAAGGCGCAGAACAGCACAATCACAGACACACAGGTCTTGGCGGTCGTCGCGGAGGCCAAAACTAGACAGGCCTACTAAGTGACTTGGCGAAGAGCCTGGTCGGTGGTGCGGGATGCTTTCCTGTATTCTCTGGACATTACGTCGTGCTCTTTTTAGAAGCTGGTGTACCAAAAAAAATCCCCAAATTCTTTTTCTGTGCCATTATGATATCTAGATACCTTCACGTGGTTTTTGTATTTGTTTTATTACACATTCCACTGTTGCAACGTCTTCGCCTTGACGTTCAACTTTGTTGTGAGGTCAGTTGACAATGGATGGCATCTCCTGGCTGACCTCCCAGGGCGACAGTTTTAAAGCGGACTGTTATTTAGAATGTGTCAACTTATGGTTTCCATGGTGACGCGAGTCATTGCCTTGTTCACTGAAACACCGCAATACACAACAGAACTGAATGAATGATGATCTGCTTGTATGTTTTATTTTTATGGTATTATTATTTTTCTTGTTATTCAAAATATTCACAATTTTGTTAGATATGGCATGAAATATCTGATATTCTGATTGTCAAATCTATGCAAGTGGAAGTGTTTTAAAAACAACTTATATACGAATCGCGTTAAGTTGAAAAGCTGGTATGCGCGACGGCATCTTGAGTGTTGTGCCGCAGACGCAGTTCAGAGACATCGGAATTCTGTTGGATTTACAACACGGGAATTCATCCACTTCTCCCAGAAATACATAAAAGTAAGTGGCTGGTGAACTGGGAGAAGAATAGAGTAAACTTTAAAGTTACTTACACATGTGTTTATCTGATATAAATAAAAACAACATGTCTAATTAATAATGAAAAGGATTATTATTGCCTCTTCCTTTGACATTTCAGTGTTTATTTTACAAACTCTAAATGTTATTGTTTTTTTTAGTACTTATACTGTCTGAAACCTAAAATAAACATGTGGTTGAACACCTGAAAAGTTGTGATTATATGACAGCTCTGAACCTATGCTCCTGAACGCGCCTCTCTCTCGGCTCAGTGCCAGCCACACTTGAAAGTCACATTTGAATTTAGCAGTTGATCACGTCATGCACTGGGACCAGACTAGACTGCTCACGACCGGTGTGATCGTACGTACCTGCGAAAGGGTCACATAATTATTAGTTGTGCTCAAAACCTCCTCGTGCATAAACTTCTTAGGTTATAACAACAGGAGGATTTAAAAAATGTTTTAATACGTTTATGTATTATTTTTTTGCATCTGTCAGAGAGTGCTGTAATGTCTGCATTTTCCAACAGGGGTGCTGCAGCACATGCAGCACCCCTACTTCCCCACGGCCATGTCTTCTGACTGGAAGACCTCAGACAATACGGGTCAGGCAGCAACACATCCAGCATCCATGTGCTGAAGCCCCCTCCTCTTCACTCTGCTGAACCCACGACCCGCAACACAGGTCACACAACTCCAACCTCTTTATTAAGTTTTGCGGATGACACAACTGTGTGTGGGGACTCATTAGCCAACAGAGATAAGACAAAGTACAGGAGCAAGGTGAGGCTGTGCCTGGCCGCCGATGGTTCAGTAACAACAATCTCTCTCTGAATGTGGAAAAGATGAAGGTGATGTTTGTTGAACTTCAGGAGAGTGGCACACTTCAACATGTTCCTCTGATCAACAACGGTGCGACTGTGGAGAGAGTGACGCAGCACCAAGTTACCTGGGGTGTGCATATCACAGAGGACCTCTCCTGGAACGACAACACCGCAGCACTGGTCAAGAAAGCACGGCACCATCTCTACTCTCCTCCGCAAACTGAGGAGAGCCATAGCCCCTGGCCCCCATCATGTGCACTTTCTACCGATTGCACCCTCAGAAGCATTCTGATAGCTGCACACTGTGTGTGGTATCGGGTGCCTGTCCCCAACGCGTCCTGCCGGAAGACCCCTTCAGTGCATAGTGAGAGCAGCTGAGAAGATCTTTGGTGTCTCTCTCCCCTCCCTCCAGGACATTTATGGAACCCGTCTCACACGCAAAACTCTCTGCATCTCAGGTGATCCTACCCACCCGTCAGCTTCTGTCAGACAGCTTCTTCAGTCTGCTGCCATCAGGGAGAACACTGCGGAGTATCCAGGCCAGACCAGCAGACTGAAGGAAGTTTCCTTATCAGGCTGTTCTATGAGAAAGCTGGAACTTCTCCCCTCTTTTGCCCCAGGCACCACTGAACTCTGACACCCCCCCCCTAACCCCAGCTCCAAATCACAGTCCTCCATCTTCCCCCCTCCCACTAACAAACTGTGACCTACACCAGACACTTTTTGCAGCAGTTGGTCTGCTCACTACCTCATTCAACAACCTCTTCATCAGTTTAAATAAGAACTGCTCTCGAGCAATGTGTCACTGTAATCAGACTGAATAAGCTCTTATGCACTACAGTCATTTTTATCTGCAACTGCTTGTTTACTTCACTGGTTTGCACTCTATCTGCCATGTGCCTTGTGCTGCTTTATTTAACTTTTTTTTATTTTTTTATTATTATTTTTTTTTACATGCACTTAATTGTATAGTTGTATTTTATATTTAATGTGTATCTATCTGTATTTTTATGCTCTACTGTTAGTGTTATTATCTGTTATGCACCAGGTCCTGAGAGTAATGCAATTTCTACACCATGTCATTAAAAGCTGCTATTTCAGGGCGTAAAACATCCTGATAAAGGAGCTCTAGCACTGAGGATTGTCTTATAACCTTGGCTTTGGGCCGAAAGACCAGATACTAGGTACTGGTATTCCTCAGGGCCAAACCTAAACGCATCTCTGGACCAGGAATGAAATATCCCTGTTCTAATAAAAACGTGCGTCGTCACCAAGGTGTCATCATCGTACAGTCTACATGCACTTGTTTGTACCCGTTTATTACATCCATGTCGCACAATGTGAACTGGCAATGATCTTATAGGATTGCTAAAAGTCTTTAGATATGTCATCACAAACCAATCCTTGAATTGAATGGTTAATGATACTGAGTCCTGAGACTAAGCATCTTGATTCTGTATACAGTATTCAAAAGAGTATGGTTAAGGCCCCTCAGATTGTCCTTTTTGGGTACAATAAGGTACTAGTTGTAGAAATCTGCCTCTCTCTCTTGTAAGGGTACATGTCCTATGCTTGAGAAATTTTCCTGTCTCCTATCTGGTGCACTTTATTACTACCATGCCGACAGAAGAGGGGTGGACGGGGAGGCTAACTGAATCCTGTAACCTTTTTTTTTTTAATGGCCTTCAGGACCCACTGAGAGAGGCTAGGCAAGAATTTGCCAGCACTACCCAAAAAGTCTGACAAAGGAATCATCCACACAATCTTAAGCTACCCATCTGCTTATTTACATACAGCTGCTCAGTATTAGATCAAGAAGCTGAGTTCATTGTTCTGGTCCTAAACGAATTTCTGATCTGAAAAGTTTGCATCAAAATGTCAAAACCATTTAAAAACTATCACTCAAACCTGATTTCAGACCGTCTGTGGTATTACGTATGCCTAAAAACTAGCATGTTTTACTAAATCAACCAGAAAGTTTGCTAGTACATTCTTTTCCTGTGTGCAGTGTAGTATGTAGTATGGGGCATTAAATATCAGTGATGTTTAAAATTATTCTATATAACCATTTCTCGTCTCCCTTGTGTCTGTATGTCATGATCATCTGATGACCTACAGCGGCAACAAGCTTGGTTGTTCGTGGGTTAATCTATTTGAAGAAAGCACAGAAAAAGATCCAAAGATAGCTGGTGTGTCAGCGAGCGCTGATTGAAATCTCTATTTTAAACCACCAACGCACTTAAGTATAAAAATGAAGAGGCGTGGCCGTAAACGTGCTGCAGCTGTAGTATGTAGCGGGACGTTGCAGGTCGAAGAAACCACAAAATGAAATTCAAACTATGCCACTCTTCCTGCTCTCTCTTTCTGCTGCTTCTCTGTGGTGAAATCTTTGGATTTACACTGTGCAAAGTGAAAATGTTCAGATAAATGTTCAGCTATTGGTTCCTTCCCACAGGAACCAGTTATGTTTGTCAGATTGAATGACTGACTGATTGATTTCATTTTAATTTCGCCTTCTAATTCATATGAGCCTCATTTTCTTACCTTCCAAAGACATATGGGGCAGTGCCTGAACAATGCAGTTCTGGTGTCATTATGAGCTCATATGAGATAGCGAGGTCATCACGGGGTGTTTTAAACACTGCTGGGACAACCTGAGCACGACAAAAAGTTCAAAGAAATGTACATATGAACATTCTACACTATACAGTATGGATGAAATTTATACATACTTCAATGAGATAGTAATCGTGTCCTATTGGATGTGCACGCTTTCAGAATCACAGGTCATCCGATATATATATATAATATTATAATATATATATATATATATATATATATATATATATATATATATATATATTTTTTTTTTTTTATCTTTGTACTATAAATACTATGAATTTGGACATGCTACCCATTTCATGTACTGTTTTTGGCCTTGTATAATGGGGCAGTAAGGCATATTATTTTATGAGCATTTACCTCAAATCTTTATATGAATGAATACTGTATATTATTAATCATCTTTACCAAAAATGTAATCAATTATTTCGATTATCCTTCTTTGCTGACATCACCAATTTCTCTTAATTTTCAGCCTCTCTCCTCCAACGACACCTCCATGTTGATATGTAAACAGCCCCTTTTCACAATACAATCACCATTAGATAGAATCATGTTTGGCCCACAGCCCTACTTTCTTCTTTCTTCTTCCTTTTTTTAACATCTTGTTTCACAGACATGGGCATCGCTAGGCCATTTTTTACGGGGGCTATAGACAGAATGCTAGAGGCTAAAGGTGCGTAACTGACAAAATAAACCCATCGTTCCGTCAAATATTGTGCTGTAAAGAGCAATACTAGTTTTAACTTGTCTATAACTTTGCAAATGACCAAGGAATAAACAGGGTGATGTTTTATTCACGATACAGCACGGCTATGACCCTTGACCCAATGGTTCTAATAAACGCTTCTCATCTGGAGATATGTTGATGTGTGCGCACGTCTGTGTGGAAGCCCAGTTTCCGAAGTGAAGAGGGAAATATTTACTGAATTTATTTAATTTTTCAGGTTTTGTATTCTGCATAATACATATGTCCATCAGTTTACACTGTAATGACGCTTTGCAAACTAACACTGTGCCAGCAAATCGGTCTGTTTTAACAACTACAAGACAGAAAAAACCGACGTTTCCTCATGCTGAGAGATAAGCAGATGTAAGTGTGTGAGATTTAAATATTATAATGGTGTTAAAAAATTAATCTTATGGAACTTAAATAAGATGGGGCTGTTCAGAACTTCTCTTGCAGTGTAAAGTTGCTGTCATAGAACTTTTTTTTTTCTTTTTGCGGAAGGATAGCATTTAACAAACTTTGCTTCAAAAAAGTAACATTGCAAGCATACATTTTTTGGTTTTAATATTTTTTTAGTGTGTGGAAACTGTTTATTATAAAAGCAAAAAGGTACTGGAGGCCAATGTTGATATCCACTTTGCGTCGGTGCCTAACATCGCCCTTGCAGCCGTGATTTAATCACAGTACAGCATAGCCTCTCCTACCTTATTGCTTACTTAATTGATTTAATTACAGTATAGCATATCCTTTCCTTTCTCTGGTGAGATGTTACAAGATCCTCTTGGTGCATAAAGAAGATCTGTAAAGTTAAAGTAAAGTCTAAAGTCCTCAAAACCAAAGAGATATTCGTTAAAAAAGTTAAGAGTCAACCAGGCCCCTCCTAAAAAGCCTCGTTCTAACACGTCCCCACATCTCTACATCACTGTGTGGGAAGATTTGCATAACGCCGTCCAAATGGTCACGCAAAGAAAGAAGGCCTAACTTTGATTCTTGCTGTTGCCGCTGGCGCCATGTTGTGGAGACACTGTTTCGTTTGTGAAAGCGGAATTACTACTTTTTTGTCCTTCCTAAAAGAGGACACATCTAGAAATCAGTGGTTAAGCTGTATTTTACAACACTGTTTCCAGGACAGTTCACTTCCCAATATTTAGTGTGCAGCACATTTTATGGAGGACTGTTTCCTGATTCTGGGAGAGAAGATTACAATGCGGGCAGTTCTGACTCACAGTCTGTAAGTATGTTTACATATATAAAGGTTTTTCCACTGATGATTCAACACTGAGTTTTGGGCAGTGTAGGTAGAGTAGAGCTGTATTGTTTGATGAGCAAACACTTGTGGAAAAAGTATATGTTCCAGATTTTGAATGATCATGTCTTTTAAACTGAATCGTGCACAACCAGAACTGTATCTGTTGAAATTAACTATTTTCTCATTCTTTATTTAAAATTAAATTAATTTAAATTTATGCATTTAGCAGACGCTGTTTATCCAAGCGACCTACAGTGCATTCAGGCTATCAATTTAATCTATCATGTGTCCCGGGGAATCCCGGAAAAAAATCGAACCCCCAAACCTTTTCGCTTGTTAACAAAACGCTCTACCCACTTGAGCTACAGGAGCACATTTATTTATTTAGATACAAACCGCTTAGCAAAGCGACTAGCTGTATTAGTCCCCTGCTAGTTTTGCTTGTGCAAAATTGCAAATGTGCTTTGTGAGAAAACAGGACCTCCTCGGCAAGTGGTTGAATCACCCTTTGTAGACAGCTAACTTCCCACCACCTACTATTGTGTTGTAGGTCCCATGTCTGTTTTGAGGTTTATACCTTGTTTTATACTTTTGTGGGACTAACAATTATGGTTAGAATCTGTGATCCTACATCCTTAACATACATCATATGAACAACTCAATTGTGAAACTATTCATTGTAATCATCATTCAAGGGGTGAAATGTATATGGCACATCATTTTATTGATTAGATTCTATAGTGTTTGCAGTTATGGGGTTCTGCCTATCTCTGATCTTCTCTACTTAGTTAACTTGTGTGTGAATGTTTGCATGTCTCTCTTTATTGTGACCAGGTGTCTGCTTTAAAACATTTGGTGGATAATGATTCCAGGCAATCTGTGCATTATGTTGTTCAAAGTCTTCAGGTCATTTGATGTATCATTAGGCTACATATTGAGGAGCCATTCGTGGGGGTCCCATTTATTCACCAAAAAACCTTTTTTACCACCTGCTGGGTGAAGGCCTCAAATATGGTACTACGGACTACGCCCACTTAATGCCCAATGAATTACTTTTTTAAGTGTATGCCTACCCTTAGTCAGACTGGTGATTGACTGCAGCATAAAGAAGATCTGTAAAGTTTGAGACTAAAGTCTCAAACCCAAAAAGAATATTCTTTTAAAAAGTTAAGAGTCAACCAGCCACTCCTAAAAAGCCTCAGTTCTAACACGTTCCCCCACATCTCTAACTTTCACTGTGTAGGAAGATTTGCATAACACCATCCAAATGTTTATGCAAAGAAAGAAGGCATAACTTTTATTCTTGATGTTGCTGCCAACGCCATGTCATGGAGATGCTGTTTCGTTTGAAACTACTTTGTTTGGCCTTCCAAAAGAGGACACAACTAAAAATCAGTGGTTAAGTTGGACTGTTTTCCTGATTCTCGGGAGGAGCCAGATTAAGAACTGTTTAGTGTTTGTACCATCCTTTATCTAGTTTGTAATCAGTACAAGTGTACCATATCAAAAATACTGTTTACTTAAACCATTTCACCTTATATATTATGTGCTAACTAGTTTTTTGAGTCAGTTTTATTAACTTTGAAGTGCTACCTTATTGGCAATACAATATAGTTCACTTAATAGCAAGCGACTCTCCAATGCTCTGCTACTCTAATTAAACTTATTTCCCCCATTGGTATAAGTGGCAGTGTGTGGTAATAGACTAGAAATGTACAGTTTTATACCATCCTGCTGACGTTTCTTTAGTCATTCAGCAATCCTATAGCCTGAACCACTGTAGGGAAACCACCCTTACAGATGGTGCCGAACCCGGTATCCCTTGCAGTTGAGTTTTTCTGAGATTTATTTTGGGTCGGTCATCAGAATGAGGAATTTCACCAGTTGATCTTGTGAATGGATTATGAAAGTTCTACCTACGGATTAGGTAAGTATGTTTAATCAATTGTCCATTTGTATGATATAAGAAAATTAGAAGGTTTGTAAGTAGCTTTATTGTCCCATTACTGTACACTCTCCAGGAACATTCGACTCATCTCATCAGGGATGGAAGGAACCATATTCTGACAGTAATGTATTGTTTGATTTATGGAGCAAAAAGGGTTAAACACCTTACTTAGAGCGAAATTCAGAGTACCAAGATGAGAGACTATGCTTGTAGATTGGTGGAAACCATAATGGTGGTAAACATGAAAAAGAAGAAATCAAAACAAGGTGAAATAATTAAGGCTTTAAATACAATGTGTAATACAAGGCTAAGTCAGTCAAGTCAAGTCAAGTCAAGAAGTCACCTTTATTTATATATCCTCTTTACAACAAAACAGATTGTGTCAAAGCAACTAAATGTGAAAGAACTGCATTCTAAAAACGGACAGAAGGCACAAAAAGTTCGGAAGCTAGGATTCAAGATCTTCAGTTTCAGCTACAGAAACTACTAGCTTGGTAGTTGAAGCTAACCTGAAGAAGTTAATAAATCACTAGGGTCACCATTGCAAGTTCTTCAAGGCTAAGCGTAAATGCACATTAGTTCATGTTCTCTCCAAAAACGCTTGAGGCAATGGGACTAAAAAGCACGTTCACTTCTTGGGGAAGAGGTGACTTGCGGTTGTGATGAGCTCCCTAGAACTTTTAGTTCATAGGAAGAGGAAGCATGTGCTACTGCTCAAAAAAGTGTGCTGATTTCAGTTCTTAAGGCAATGAGGCATCATAATAGCGCAGGACCCAGAACACAGGTGTAAAAGGAAGCATTAGAGAGTAGGACAAATCCTCAGCGACTTCAGGAGAACATAGCAAAACAACCCTGTTGTGAAGATAGCAGGTTTTGTAGTTCCTGTCACATAATAGGCCATACAGAGGACAAATGCTGGTCACTGGGTAGGGGCAGACCTCCACCTTATTCTTCAGAGAGAGATAGGAAAACCACATTTCTAAAAGGCAGATATCAATGCCTCATTTACAGGTAAAACTCTTAGTGAGTTTTAACTGCAAATGTGTTCATGCAAGGCCTCCAGCTATTGAACTTTACCTTGCTAGTGGGTGTGAGAAGCTTAATAGCAATGGGCCCCTATCATAACACCCGACGCAAGGCACGCACAAGTGTTGTTTGCTAGTTTACAGTACCCTGGTGCCATTCCGCATTTCTTGTCCAGCACCACGTCGTTTAATTAGCAAATGCATTTGCGCCCATTTGTGCGCCCATGGGCGTGTTGGTCTAAAAAAGAGGTGTGTTCAGGCGCATTGCTGCCGCATTGCTATTTTAAGGAGCTGAAAACAGACTGCGTCTCAAACCTGGTCTAAAGTCTAAAGTCAATGGCGCAATATTTTTTTGGCGTGTTGGTACCCCACAGTCCGCACTTCGTGTTAGAAAATGCGACCCCCTCTGGGCGGCCACCTCCACAGTGCGCGTTGACTTTACTGCTGATTACACACAGGGATGCGCATCACACAAACATGCCCAATATTTAAAACAAAAGGATTGACAGTGTAAAAAGAATATTATTGTGTACGGCGTACATAAAATATCAAAACGTAATGATGGGTAGTCATTGCGTGTATTAGAATTAGGCTACCTATTTGCAATTCAGCCTATTACTACTTATAATGATGAATGAAATTGGCTAATTAATTAAACGTGCAAATACACACACATATATATTAACTGACTCATCGAGCGGAGCTTTGGTGGATTCATGCTTGTCCCGTAGATGATCTGCTCGCGCTGGATTCATGCTTGTCCCGTAGATGATCTGCTCGCTTCACGGTTTCTTCGCTTGAGAAGCATTCAGCTTTTCCGCCAACAAATTTTTAGTTGTAAGTAGTGGTACGAGAGGATCTCGCTCTTAAAGGGAATGGGAGATGACACTCTGATTGGTGTATTAAACATTACGCCCATTACTCATTAAGAGAATAGGGACAACCCATTCCAAAAATGCGCCTTGGCGCACAAACCGTTTTTCCGTCGTTAAAATAACAAGCAAGGAGTGGGATTTGGACACACCCTGACTGAACCTGCGCTCTGCGCTTTACACTTTGCGTTTAGATCATTAAAATAGGGCCCAATGAGTTTAATGTGGAAACATCCAAATTTCAATTATGCTGTTTGTGTTTTCAAATTTGTAATTGTCCTAAACACATTGTGCACATAGAACACATTATAGTTGTTTGTGTAACTACATGTGCACAAAGACTAGTTGAGTTTATTTTTATTTTTTAATACATTACTGCTTTACTGTAATAGTGTGAAACTCTTAGGTTAAAGGTTGTAGATGCTGAGCATTCTAGACCACGTGTCTTGTGTGAAATTGGAATAACTGTAATACTGGAATTGTATAACAATTTCAAGTTGCATGTGTGTCTATGTTGAGTTTGTTTGTCTTGAGTGGTACACCCTGCTATTGTCCATGTTGTTTAAGTGAACCCATGTACAGAAGCATTAGAATTGCCATGCGGTCCCTACATCCCTTCCAAAATAGATCGAGGCTTCGTGAAGCAATGAAACAGTTGAAGCAAATGTTGCCATATTGTGTCGAGACTTCGAATCAATCCGACACCGTCCAACGGTGACCCACCTAGGGGGGGGGTGGTCACTTGCAGGTGTTGATCTGAAAACAAACCTTGACAAAGGAACCTATTAAAAATTTGTGTTTTTATTTATTACTTTGATTTTCTCATATAGTAGCAAGCTTGATAACCTGTAGGCGTTCTCACTGTGCTAAAGGTGTATTTTGGTCATGCTAAAATTAATATTAATAAAAAGAAATCAAGGCACAATGTCTCACTTTTTTTAAACGATTTGTAATTCAAAAAATATTAAATTTCTCTGCTGTGGAAGGACTTTAGCCTAATTCTTTTTGGTACAGATCATTTCTCCAGACTTTGAAAAAAATCACTCTCACAAGGGGGGACGCTTGTTGCTGGAATGCCAAAGATATTTTTTAGCGAAGGAATACAAGGAGACAAAATGGGAGAAGAAAGAGATACTTTGCTCTCTCTTTCCAGTAAAATTAGGACGGATCATGCGTTCTGGGCCAAAAACGCATCATGGAGGTATTTTTTCACTTCCACTGTGGCATCAGCTGTTAGCCATTGTGCTATCATCATGGGTTTCATGGAAACGATTATCAAAAAGTTCCCATTAAACTGTCCATGTTGTTTGCTTACTGGTGGTGATGATGATGATGATGATAGATGATGATGATGGGGCCTGACTGGATTGAAAACATTTTGGCTAACAGGCCAGTCTCCCGGTGGGGTAATTAGGGCCAGGGGGGCCCGGCCCAACCCACATCAGACGGCTTGGCCCACCCTGGCCCCCACCACATAACAGCCCAATCTACAAAGACTTCAAAAGAAACTGCCCCTTCTTTATCAATTAATCTAAGGTTTACATAATTGATACTAACAAGATCTGTTAAGGGGTCAAACAAAAAAATTACAAATGCAAAAAGAGAATGTAAAAAATAAACATGTCAACCATTTTTATCTATCATATCTATATTCAGGGCTCAAAATCTGCGATCTTAAAAACCAGTCGCATTTGCGTCCATTAAAATTACTTTAATTGAACGACGGCTACCATGTTTTTGCTGAGCGTCGCCACTCGGCGGCAACTACCGCCAAAAAGCTCCTCAGGATTTAACCGCCTTCTGAAAAAAGTTTTCTCAGGCGGGGACTGGATTTGCTTCATTCTAGCAGCGCCCCGTCTGGTGATAAAAACGAACTCGGGTCCGAGGTTAATACACACCAGCTACACCGAGTGGTGGGACATCGTGCCGCGTTGATACAACAGCTTTCAGCCGAGCGTCGTGCCCATTCCTAGAGAAAAAAACGCCGTCTGTCAGCCCGAAGTGGTTTTGTAGAGTCGGCGCGGCTCGTGGCCCAGTATCTTCTCAACCGATGCCTCTTGGAGACGGAGGACCCCCGAATCCCCGACCGAGACGCATTTCCAGCCCAGAATCAGCGTAAGTTATTGCTTTTCTAGGTATATATTTACATGTTCTAAATTAAACATTTGACAGTAATGCCCTTTTTTCCTACTTGAATTTGCCGATCCAATCTTTGTTATGGGTTCATTGTATTACACAGAACGATGCGCATCACAAACTCTTTTAGTGGCCAACCCAAGCTGAGAGTTTCAAACGTAGTCCTCGTTCTCTGCACGCATCACTCGAAGAAGCTGACCGCACACAGTCTGATAAAACGCGAGCCGTCCGACTGGCTGCAGGCGAGGAGCGAAAAATGACGGAGACGTAAGAAAGAAGGGCAAGTGCAGACAATACAGGCGTCTAGGTTTAGTGCTCCCATAAATCTAGGAGCCACAAAGAACTTAGAACAGGTTAATCAGTCGGGGTCAGCTGTATGAATACTTGGCAATACTCGTTAAACAATTCTCGTTTTCAAATACTACTAATATGGCTTCTTTCGCTAAACAAGATCGTAGGGTTTCTTTGTCTCTTCTAATGCTGTTGAACTATTATATGAAGTGCAACTGCCGCTCCAGTAATGCAAAAGCTGGCTTTGTAAATTTTTAATAAAAGTAACAGCTTTAAAATTGATCCTGACTCTAAAGAATTCAAACAATACCCACCAAGTTTTTGTAGCTCCTATGGGCAGGCTACGGCTTCGATTAGCGCTCAGTTCAAGGGGCAAGTGAACACATTAATCGTGCTCTTTCCTAATATGTACATAGTGAAATGAATAACCTTCAAAGGAGGCTATTTTTAAAGAGAGCTACAGTACCTTCCGCAAGTTTATCATGTGGAGAGCCACGCAAGCGAGGGCCGTGTGTTCCAGGCTCCTGGTACCGATTCTGTGTATGAACCACTTTTTGTGCCGTCTATTTCCGTCGCCAGACATTTAGTTCCTTTCCGTGCCCTAGTTCCGGTCTTCCCCGCGGCTTCCCATGCTGAACCCCCCGCAGCTTGCGCCCTACCCACTTCCCGTGCGTGCCCTGTTGCCCTGTCCTCACTAAAATATTAATCGTAAAATAAATAACAAATCGTTCTTCGTGGCACTACAAAAATTTTTGGTCTCGTTTTTCTTCAGGAGCCCATGGTCCTTATCGAGAATTTTCAGCCTCCATTACTCCAGCCGTCCAGTGTCACATGTAACATCCATCTATCACATGATCATTTAGTAAATCATTCCATATCTCTGATTTTTATTATGAGTGTGTTGGAAACGTTTTCTGCTGTTAATATTTTTGATTAATAAAAGGGTTAAAAATAATGCATTTAGTCAAATAAAAAAAAAATTCTAATAAATATATTCTTAAATCTATTTTTCTTACTATCAATTTTTAAATCATTCACACATCCCTGGCTGATAAAAGTATTTGATTTTATTTAAAAAGAAAGAACGAAAGAAAATTCCTGACCCCAACTTACTGACCAGTAGTGTCATTGTTGTACAAATATTTATATTTTCCAAAAACATAGTTCTTTTTTTATTCTTTAGTTTTTTTTACTTTTTATTCATCAAAGTAGTCATAAAAAGTAATCACATGTTCTGAAAAAATATTAATCATGCAAACTGTTTCAACTTTGATAATGAATCATCATATTAGAATGAATTTCAAAGGATCATGTGATAATGACCTAAAATCAGCTTGTGCATCACAGAAAAAATGATAATTTATAATTAACAATATTTTAAATTGTCATAATATATCACAAGATTCATTTTTGTTTTTTCCTCGTATTTTTGATCAAAATAAATTGCAGGCTGATGAGCAGAAGCAAAACTTCTTTCAAAACATTAAAATAGTAATTCCAACTTTTGGTCTGTCTGTATATATGTAATATATGTATATGTTATATATATTATAATATATATGATATATTATATATAGATCTATATAGAATATATATAAAGTTATATCCCCAATCGGCCCAATTGGGATATCATTTGGCCCACCTTTTCATCTCATATCTGGAGCCGGCCTTGGGTGGCTCTGAATAAAAATGACAACAGCAATTAGTAACAAATCCTACAGGGGCATATATGAAGTAGATATGATATAAATCAATAACAGGACTAACAGCCTGAAATGCGCACCCAGAGTTTGTGTTTGAACGCATCAGCGAAGCACACTCCAGTGTGATGTGCTTTTCAGCGTCCTGGGCTTTGGCAGGATTTCCAAATGGCACATTTTTGAACCTTGGGTCCAGCAGTGTAGCCAGTGCCAAGGCTCTAAAAACTCTCTACATCTGGAGTGCAGATGTATCTATATATGTATCTATCTATTAATCTATCTGTCTATATATATATATTTCTATCTATAGATCT